>NC_044058.1:28085070-28140070 GCF_902167405.1 Gadus morhua | reverse complement strand
AAATCGCTTTGAGTAGCCACTGGTTAGAATTGCGCTCTATAAATCCAGTCCATTTACCATCCTTAAACAGGAAGGCTCTGAAACGTATTCAGTTCAAGCACAATGTACTCATGTGAGCAGAGCAGAAAGTCCAGGGGGGTTTCCCCAGGACAACTCAACGTCTGGTCGGAGAAGCAGCATCTGGAAGAGTCAGCATCTGTATACCACGAAGAGACCAGAAGAAGATGCTAACAGACGCCTTCACAGCTGCAATCACCAACTTCTGTTTTCCCCACTTTGTTTTGATTGTGTTTCGGTTGAGTCCCACGGTTCTCATGGTGCATTTGTTTACTGGCCATGGCTACACATCCAACAGCATTAAGAACCGGCACACTCCATCAAAACACAATTTAATCAGAACGAGGACTGCGATACTCGATCAAAACATGATTCAATCAAAATAAAGTGGGGTAAAATTGCTGATAGCGGCTTTAACGGGAAATCAAATCACCACGTCTCGATCCAAAGGCAATTTACTGTCGCTGCAGATGGAAAATAAAGTTCTATAAAGACATCCTGGCGCCGGCCCAACCCTGCTTGTAACTCCCAGTGGCTACTATCCCACCAGCTGAGCGAGGGGGCTCTGCCAACACCGGTGTCCTGGCCACGGTCCCAACACAGTCCTACCAACATGGCCGCCTGTAGCCCTCATCATCATCATCCGTTTTTCCCCCTGGGCGCGGTAGTTGCCTTGGGGCACTCCTGCTTGAACCTATGGTCCAGCAGTAACTGTGTTCCCTTCATCATCATTCTCCCGGCCTGCTGAACACCCATGTCAAGCAGCCTCTCTATCCCAATCCAAATCTTGCTTGGCGTCCTCAGGTCAAATTTAACCTGTTTCTGTAGTTCTGCCTGCATGACCTACATACTTAAGAACTTGTAGGCAGCAGAAGACACATATTGGGAGGGTGTCAGTTATATGGCGCAGCTGTTTGCTTCAAACTCCAGTCCAGGTCACCTTTATGGACGGAGCAGGGTTTAGAAAGAGTGGCTTGGACCGCTCTGATTGGTCGTCGGCCAAACCTGAATAATATATCAGACAAGAGGAGATTAGACCAGGGCAGTAGAAATGAACCCCAAAGTGTCAACAAATCTTCTTGGCTGCGGTCATTACTGAATTTAGGAGATTGTGGAGACTCCATTATTCATCGGGAAGAGGACTTAAAATATTAAACACGTGCATAATTTATCCAACACTTTGAATGACACTTCTGGAAGCTCTAGGGCCCGACTGCCAGGGCCTGTTCTTCTGCGTCTCCTCTGGTTGGGACTCAGGTTTAAGCATAGTTTACGTGTTTTAAAATAGGTTTTAAAGATTCTTGCGCAACCTTCCGATATAATCCGTGTCCTTAAGGTGAGAGGGTGAGAGTCAGATCAGAGGATCGGATAGAGACGCCTAGCCTCCCTCCTTCTCATTCTCCTTCCCCCTCCTCACCAATGCCTCCTCCTGCCAATTCTCCTCCTCTTCCCACTCTCCTCCTCCTCCTCCTCCTCCTCCTCCTCCTCCTCCTCCTCCCCCTTTGTGGGTGTAAAGGGAGAGTCATGCTATGCACCCCCTGGTCGTCCCGGCTGCCCTCGCCAGGTCGTCTCTCTCCTCAGTTTCCCGGTTAGCTCAGAGGAAGCGTCTCGGCTGCACGGTGCTCAGCGTCTTCACTAATGGCGTCAAAGTACTGCTCCATCCACGGAGCGTGGACGTAGCATGGTGATGCAACACGGGTCATTGGTAAATGGACCGCCACTGACCACTGGCCACTCGAAGCGCTTTACAATATGGCCTAACATTCACCCATTCATGCACACATGCACACACCGACGGCGGTGTCAACCACGCAAGGCGACAGCCAGCTCGTCAAGAGCAGTCAGGGTGAGGCGTCTCGCTCAGGGACACCTCGACACTCGGGGATCAAACTAGCAACCCTCCAGTTATCAGCCAACATGCCTCCTGCCTCCTGAGCCGCACGCCGCCCTGACTGGTGGAACCTATTGTACACTAAACAGAATTACACCCGTTATATTGTCCTGTCTCTTTCCCACTAGCCAGCGGGAGCTTCGATGTGAGTCATTAGCATAGGGTCTCCTTGATGCTCTGCTCCTTCTCTGTTCTGCGCGACCACGTCGTTGTCATGCAGCACCCGTTGCCCCCCGATCCATCAAGGAGGGATCCCGCTTCTGGGCTCTCAAGGATTCTGCCCTCTGGGTCTGAGGAGTTACTGATTGTCCTTTAGAGGTCTTGGGGTAAGGAAACCTTTTCCTACTCAATGAAGCATCACTTTCGTTGGACAGTGTTTACAAATATACGACACATAAAAACGAATCCAGCCATCAGAAGAAGAATGTATTTGTTCCCTTTGTAAATTATAGAAAATAGGAATAAAACAACAGCCTGATGAATAATATCATAAGGATGAGCAGGATTTTATAAGTAAAGCTACTACAGGCCTGTACTGCATCACCATGGACCGCTATAAAGACAAGCTTCTCAGATAAACCCAGGTACACTTTGTACAGAGTCACAGACTAATTGTGTTGGTTGGGCTGTAAAGACTTTAAGGTACTTTATGTTAGCCATCAGCGTGAGGTTTAAGAATCACGCTGACGCGGTATCAAACATCTGACCTGACAAAGGCGCTGTAGTGAGCTGGAGATTGGAACCAATCCATCAGTTTGTGAATGAACCGAGAACAGTATGACGATGGATTTGACCCGTCTCGCAGCCGGCCAAAACATTCATTAAAAACTGTGTTTTTAATGAATTAGTAAGCACCACATATGATCCTTCAACCTAAGTCATCCATTGCAAGCAGCTCGTTCATCCCATACGCCAGGTTACACTGTCAGAGAGATAGAGAGACACAGAGAGAGAGAGAGAGAGAGAGAGAGAGAGAGAGAGAGAGAGAGAGAGAGAGAGAGAGAGAGAGAGAGAGAGAGAGGGATAGAGAGCTGGAGGCAGAAAAGGTGAGGTGAAGTTATTGTCTCAAAGACTGACGCAAAGTGCATTTGAGTCAGAAATACGATGCATAAACAAAGCATATCCCCAGGGGGGATGAGATATAGATAAGATGTAGTTTAATAAAGATAAATCAAGGTGTCCCAACAGAATGCACAGGAAAGGGAATACACCTATAAACATACAGGAAACTCACCTCACATGAGAACATTTAACCATTATACACAACAGAGTGAGGGTGGAAATTAGAACCAAGGTGTGCGGCTCAGAAGGTAGAGCGGGTTGGCTGGTAACCAGAAGGTTGCTAGTTTGATACCCGAGTGTCGAGATGTCCCTGAAAAAGACACCTCACCCTGACGAGCTGTCGCCTTAGATGGTGGACATCGCCGTCTGTGAGTTATGGATGGGTGAATGTAAGACGATATGGTAAAGTGCTTTGAGTGGCCACTGGTTAGAAAAGCACTGTATAAATGCAGTCCATTTCTTTTTCTTTGATAAGTGTAATCAGTGAGGAGAGAGAGATTATCAGTCTATGCTACATGATGTAAAAGCCACATTATCCTACTGAAAGAGACGCGGAAAGCCCGGGAACACTCATCACCCTGTCTCATCACCCCGGTAGCCCCCCTAGACCCTCTGAGACTGAACCCCCCCCCCCGAGCCCAACTCTGAGACAGGAACAGAAAAAGCCTGAGTGAACACAAAAACACACAAACAAGGCAGTGTTTCAGCGCAGCGCCGTCACCACGCTCCCCCCCGCCTGATAAGCGGCGCTCCTCTCTCCCGGGACTATCCGCAGATGGATGCGAGCCGTCGGTAGTTTAATCTCGCTCTCCCGCGGGAACCCACTTTTTGTTTAGAGAACACTTCCTAAAATATTCCGGCTGACTCCGCATTTCACCGCGACGCCACGCCACGCCCAGTCACTGAACACACACAAACACACACGCACGCAAACACACACACGCATAGGCAATCAGACACACAAATACTGATCCTATATACCTACACACCCGCACACACACGCATAGACAATTAATCATGAATACATCAGCGTAGCTCTTTATTCGTACCATCATTATCTATGATGACTCTGACAGGAGACAATGAAACTGTGTTTTAATGATACATCTCAGTGCGCTCCGCCGGGCAGATAACGGTGTTCTGGTGTGCACCTCGATTAGTCGCACAAAACAAAGGCAGTGATAAGCCACCTAGTGCCACAATGGGAGGCTGGGGGAGGGAAGATACATCGAGAGAGAAGGGCAGTGAGAGAGAAAGAGACGGGGAGATGGAAAAAGCTCGAAAAAAATAAAAAGGGGAGAGATTGAAATATGGAGTCGGAGAGAATGAGAATGGGGAGGAGAGATAAAGAGAGAGAAAGGGAGACAGAGCGATGGGGAGAGAGAGGCAGGGGGCCGTAGAGGGAGACACAGATAGAGAAAGGGCAGAGAAAACAGGCAGAGATTGATTGACCGGAGGGGAGAGAGAGGGACGGCAGGTGACTGGAACAGGAAGCTAGTCTCCAGAGAAGCTAAATGAATTCAGCCGGATAGAGAGAGCGCTAACGGAGAGATCAGCCCCCGATGGCTTCATGGACCGGTGCTTTATATAATAAATGTCTATATAACCAAACACCCCCTCGCGTCTTTACATCAAGCCCAGCACCGACCAAAGAAAACAACACGCTCATATTAACTACTGTGGTGTAAAATAAAGGGCAGTGTGTATGTGTGTGCACTGTACGACACACCTGGGCAGGGACGTTGTGAGCATGCTAATATCGTTCAGACCAAGGCAGGAACGTTCTGAGCATGCTCAGATCGTTCTCAAACCAAACAATCGTATATAGACTAGAGGCAACATAGCTCACGCATCGAATCATTTTTGTGTTTATATTTGTCTTGATCTTAATTTAAGCGCTTTGAGTGTGAGAAAAACGCTATATAAATTGAATCTATTATTATTATTAATCTGTATTACATATTACACTATACGTTTTCACTAAACCGTCAGCTCAGAAAAACAACAATATAGCACTTCCATGATGCTGTGATGGATCATTTATGCAAAGGCTTTTGTTGTAGTAAGCGTGGATGAGGTATGATATCCCCACAGTGACTATGTAAAGCATTTTGTGAGCCTTGATAAATGCAGTGAATTATTAATCAAACTACACTGGCGCACTGGTGTAGACGGCAGCACATCCACTCGCAGATTCAGCACAACACGAGCGCACAGGAACTCCCAGCCGCACTAGTTGATGTCTAGCTCCATCGTGGCAGCTGATTGGCTGGGCAGAGCCATGGAGGCCTGTAGCTGATTGGCTGAGCAGGGGAGGCCTGCTGATCAACCAAGCAGGGAAGGCCTGTGGTCGATTGGCCGATTGGCTTTGCAGGGTCCGGGGAGGCCAGAAGCCGATTGGCTATGGTGAAGCCAGGGAGGCCTGTGATTGGCTGAGGCCTGCAGGTTGGCGCATGAATAACCTGGGTTGACAGAAGCCTGGAGGCAACAGGTGCCGTCGCTGCACAGCAGAGAGCATCCACCGCGGCAGTGGGCAGTCTGCGCTCTGACTTAGAGCCGGGAGAAGTGGAGCGACCTCCTGGTCCGTGCCTACAGGCCGCGTGTAGCATCATAGCATTAGCAGGCCGGAAGCACGAAGCCTTCACATCACATGAGACCACAGACAGACAAGGGAAACACCATGCAGGATTGTGGGGAATGTGTTCCTTTCGTGTGGCTTGGTACTGCTAGACTATGAGACAAACCAGGCGTCCACCCATCTCTCGGTCCACTCCATGCAGGTTCCCGGTCCTAGTGAAGAACGAGCTGGTCCTTCAGACGTCATTTCAGAGCAGGCGTCGTCCAGGCGCCTTTGGGCCGGGAGGTGAACACTGAGGCCACTCCTACCCCCTCGCCCCATGCTCTCCCTCACTCGACTCCTCCAATAGGGGACAGGGCCCCCCCCCCCCCCCCCCCCCCTCGGGTGAACGCTGTTTAAAACCAACAAGCACCGTGTGCAATGGGCCGAGCCAGGCCCTGGGTTGGCTCTGAGAGACCTCAGGCTCAATACTGGACCGGCCGCATCAACACAGGTTTTATTAGAGCTAAAAATAAAAATCGATGCTCCATCCGCCACGCTTATTGCATCATATAGAGGGCTTGTTATGAGTCTGGGCAGATCCATTAGTAGCCGGAGGAGGGGGAGGAGGAGAGGGAGGGGGAGGAAGAGGAGGGGGAAGGGGGGAGGGAGGGGAGGAGGAGGAGAAGGGGGTGGGGGAGCAGGAGGAGGAGGAGGAGGAGGAGGAGGAGGAAGAGGAGGGATCTCTCCAGGAAGACGTCGTACGGAGCGCTGGACCGTGGGGGGAGAACGGCCGTCTCTCCCCCCATGATATCTTACCCAACTGCACTCGGCTGTCTCTCTGTCTGACTCACTCTCTGTCTGTCTCTCTGTCCGTCTGTCTCTCTCTCTGTCTGTCTCTCTGACTCACTCTCTCTCTGTCTGTCTCTCTCTCTCTCTCTCTCTCTGACTCACTCGTTATCTGTCTGTCTCCCTCTCTCTCTCTCTCTCTCTCTCTCTCTCTCTCTCTCTCTCTCTCTCTCTCTCTCTCTCTCTCTCTCCCCTCTCTCTCTCCCTCTCTCTCTCTCTCTCTCTCTCTCTCCCCCTCTCTCTCTCTCTCTCTCTCTCTCTCTCTCTCTCTCTCTCTCTCTCTCTCTCTCTCTCTCCCTCTCCCTCTCTCACTCTCTCTCCTCCCCTCTCTCTCTCTCTCTCCCCCCTCTCTCCGTCTCCATCTCATCACGTTCCTTCCTTTCAGAGGGAGGGAGAGAGACCAAGGTCAGTCTGTACTGCGATGGGATGCATTATGGTCGCACCTCCGTACAGCTGCACCCTGTAGAGGGAGACGGGGGGGAGGGAGGGCGGGGGGAGGGAGGGGGGAGGGAGACATGACTCTACCAGGCTCCTACCAGGGGGAGAGATGGGAGGGAGGGGAGGGGAGGGGAGGGGAGGGAGGGGGGAGGGAGGGGGGAGGGGGGGAGGGGGGAGGGAGACATGACTCCACCAGGCTCCTACCAGGGGGAGAGATGGGAGGGAGAGGAGGGAGGGGAGGGGAGGGAGGGAGGGAGGGAGGGAGGGGGGAGGGGGGGAGGGAGAGTGGGGGAGGGAGGGCGGGGGGAGGGAGGGGGGAGGGAGGGGGGAGGGAGGGCGGGGGAGGGAGGGGGGAGGGAGACATGACTCTACCAGGCTCCTACCAGGGGGAGAGATGGGAGGGAGAGGAGGGAGGGGAGGGGAGGGAGGGAGGGAGGGAGGGAGGGAGGGAGGGGGGAGGGGGGAGGGAGAGTGGGGGAGGGAGGCTGTACTCTAATTACCCTGTCCGATCAGCAGGGGGCCGTGGGGAGAGAGAGGGCTGTGGGAACACATGGAGGGGGAAGGGAGAGAAGGGGAGATAGTTTGGGGAGACGGAGGCGAGGCTGAGATGGGATTTCGATGGATCAGGAGCAGAGTATAGAATAGAATCAGTTTACCGCTGGAGGAATACCCTTGCATTGATTCAAGAGTGGGCGCCGGGGGCCGATGCGTCACAATAAGAAGACACTGTAAAGAAGATCAACTCATGTTTCAGCTGTTTGTTTGTGCAGTCATAGTGTGAAACAACAAACACACACACCGTTTGGGACCAGGTGTACCCATGAGACAGATCAATTAAAAGACAACAAACCGGACCGATATATTGTTTTGAGTCAACTCCCTGAAGCGAGTTTCCACAATAAATGGGCGTTGAATGAGGTCCCAGTGTGCAGCGGTTCTTCAGCAGGCGTTCTTCGGCACCTTTACTAGAACTGTTTATAAATTACATCCAGTATGATCTGGCTATTGGTCACATATTGGTGCGGTTGTTGAAGAAGACACTAAGCCAATGTTCCGGTCAGGTCAAGCTAGTTTTATTTGTATATTTAATCACAATTACGGTCTGAAAGGGCAAAACAGGCAGCTATGATTAGCTGTGATCATTTATCACCTGTGTGTGTGTGTGCGTGTGCGTGTGCGTGTGTGTGTGTGTGTATTTGTGTGTGTGTGTGTGTGTGTGTGTGTGTGTGTGTGTGTGTGTGTGTGTGTGCGTGAGCGTGCCTGCCTGCCTGCCTGTGTGCATGCGTGTGTGTGTGTGTGTGTGTGTGTGTGTGTGTGTGTGTGTGTGCATGGTTTTGTGTATGTATGTGTGTACAAATCTAGGAATCTTGGGCGAAAGCAAAAAATGGATGAAATCATCTGCTTGGTCATGTGACGTAACCGAACCCAGCGCATCACTTCCTGTGCGTGTCCTGAGTTTGGTTCTGATCCTATTCCCAACAGAACCCAAACTCAGTGAGAACAAACCCAGCAGAGACTCTGAGTCACATCGTTCTCTGCAGTAGCCTCTCCGTCAGGAATGTATTAGCAATTAGTAATGTACTGTAATACACACACACAGACACACGCACACAAACACACACACTACCACACGCACACACACCACCAGCCCGCTGAACCACCACGGTTCATTGAACCGGACCGAGATGCCGTGACCCCGCCGCTGCCCCAGCCTTGTGTAAAACAAGGAGGTCGAGGCTCAGAGATTCGATTTCTATTGAGTCGACCTTCGACCTTCTGGAAAATCAACGACCCTAGTGGAGATGGATAGGGGATCCGTTTAAACTGAAAGGTAGAGGAAAGACAGGAAGAAGACAGACAGGAAGAGGACAGACGGGTAGAGGACAGTCAGGAAGAGGGCAAAGAGGAAGAGGAGAGACAGGAAGTAGTCAAACAGGAAGGGGACCGACAGGAAGAGGACGGAAAGGAAGTGGACAACAGGAAGACGAAGAGTACAGATAGGAAAAGGAGAACCAGGCAGTTGACAAACAGGAAGCGGAAGAGGAAAGACTGGAAAAGGAGAAAAGGGAAGTCGACAAACAGGAAGAAGACGGACAGGAGAGGCGATCAATTGGGTCAAGCGGTACTATTTACTAAACAGGGGCGCCAGCCCTCATCTCAGCAGAAACAACAAGAACCCCAACATGAGAGCTGCAATGCGTGCGTTCGTGCGTGCGTGCGTGCGTGCGTGCGTGCGTGCGTGCGTGCGTGCGTGCGTGCGTGCGTGCGTGTGTGTGTGTGTGTTTGTGTGTCTGTATATATGTAATATCTGTGTTCCACCCCTTGTGTGAAGGCCGTAAGGCGGGGTGTGTTGCAGCCTGGAGGAGGGAAGAAGATTAAAATAAACACAGTTTTCCAAACACCACCTCTCTGTTCGAGGAACCGACTTAGAGTGAGTTTGGAATCACATTCCTAACCCTGGGGGGGGGGGGGGGGGGGGGGGCTGCAACGAAGCTGGACGACACCGAGATAGAGATGTCTCAGGTGATGAAGGAGAGAGAGAGAGAGAGTGTGAGAGAGAGAGAGAGTGTGAGAGAGAGAGAGAGAGAGAGAGAGAGAGAGAGAGAGAGAGAGAGAGAGAGAGAGAGAGAGAGAGAGAGAGAGAGGGAGCAAGAGGGAGAGAGAGATAGAGTGCGAGATCTCAGGTGATGGGCAGAGAGAGAGAGATCTCAGGTGATAGGGAGTTCAAGAGAGAGAGAGAGAGAGAGAGAGAGAGAGAGAGAGAGAGAGAGAGGGATAGATCTTTCCATGTTGTACTGTTCACATTGTCAGTAAGGCCTAGAGAGACGGGTAAAGACTGATTCTGTGGCCCAGTTCCAGGAAATAATCTGAATCACTCACCCACCATAACCTCATTTCTCTGCACTGTACTCGCACTGATAATCGATGACTTTTTTTTTCAATTTGACTTTGTTTTCAACCTTTTTGTTCAAGTACTTTACGTTTTTTCCTTTGCTTAATTTTTTTTACCTGCTTTGGCAAACCATAACCATAACAATGAAGCTCTTTTGATTTAAATGAATTGTAAATTGAGAGATAGAAAGACTGAGAGAGAGAGTGTGAGAGAGAGAGAGAGAGAGAGAGAGAGAGAGAGAGAGAGAGAGAGAGAGAGAGAGAGAGAGAGAGAGAGAGAGAGAGAGAGAGAGAGAGAGAGAGAGAGAGAGAGAGAGAGCGATATAGGATTGAGTTTGAGATAGATGGAGACGCAGGGAGAGAGAGAGAGAGAGAGAGAGAGAGAGAGGGAGCAAGAGGGAGAGAGATATAGAGTGCAAGATCTCAGGTGATGGGCAGAGATGAGAGATCTCAGGTGATAGGGAGTTCAAGTGAGAGAGAGAGAGAGAGAGAGAGAGAGAGAGAGAGAGAGAGAGAGAGAGAGAGAGAGAGAGAGAGACAGAGAGAGAGAGAGATCTCCATGTTGTATTGTTCACATTGTCAGTAAGGCCGAGAGACGGGTAAAGACTAATTCTGTGGCCCAGTTCCAGGAAATAATCTGAATCACTCACCCACCATGACCTCATTTCTCTGCACTGTACTCGCACTGATAATCAATGACTTTTTTTTTCAATTTGACTTTGTTTTCAACCTTTTTGTTTAAGTACTTTACGTTTTTCCTTTGCTTAATTTCTATGAGCTGCTTTGGCAAACCATAATCATAACAATGAAGCTCTTTTGAATTGAAATGAATTGTAAATTGCGAGAGAGAAAGAGTGAGAGGGAGTGTGTGAGAGAGAGAGAGAGAGAGAGAGAGAGAGAGAGAGAGAGAGAGAGAGAGAGAGAGTGAGTAAGAGCGCGATAGTGAGTGAGAGCGAGAGAGAGAGAGAGAGAGAGAGAGAGAGAGAGAGAGAGAGAGAGAGAGAGAGAGAGAGAGAGAGAGAGAGAGAGAGAGAGAGTAGTGTTGGTCACTCGTGCTGGTCAGGGTCCCCCTAGTGGCCTGTACAGGTATATCACATCATGCCCTGTACTTCCTCGAGCGAAGACCCTTTCAGAGTCCAGTGTAAGGACGCTCCACACTCATAGCATTTAAGTAATTTGAGTATCCAGTATCTAAGGCTGGGACATATTTAGCCTATCTTGGCTGATGCTGAAAGTAGATCCATTAGAATGTAGCTGTGATGACGACTTGATTAACCTTCACCAACTAAACCCCTTTAGTGACCCTATGGTCCGACGGACAAACTGTGGAGTACAGGGAACACAACATCACTCATACTGAAACACACCACCGTTATACTAATAGACTACAGTACACTCACACTGAAACACACCAACACTGTAATACTACTGTAGTATTACACTGCAGTACACTCATACTGAAACATACTAACACTGTAATACTACTGAAGTATTACACTGCAGTACACTCATACTGAAACATACTAACACTGTAATACTACTGTAGTATTACACTGCAGTACACTCATACTGAAACATACTAACACTGTAATACTAGTATTACACTGCAGTACACTCACTGATACTGAAGTATAACACTGCAGTACACAATACATTAACACTGCAGAACATGAACACTAAAGCACACTAGTACAACGAAGGAAGGAAAGAGAGAGAGGGGGAGAGAGAGAGAAAGCGAGAGAGAGAGAGAGAGAGAGAGAGAGAGAGAGAGAGAGAGAGAGAGAGAGAGAGAGAGAGAGAGAGAGAGAGAGAGAGAGAGAGAGAGAGAGAGAGAGAGAGAGAGAGAGAGCAATTATCAAGCCGAACTATTGAAAACACCGTTGTGATTAAATAAGGCAGGACTCGACATTCTCCTAACAAAAAGTCAAGAAGTAAAGAAATTTGACAAAGGAACAGAGCCAGGAAAGGATCGGATAAGTGGGCACATTGGATTTGCACGTCCTGCAGTTTTCAACGTTTTAGGTCGACGCTCATCTCTGGTCCTGAGGAAAGAAGAGGAGACAGAGAGCTACAGGCTGAATGAACACCTGCCTGCTCTCTCCTCCTGCCCTCCTCTCTGCTCTCCTCTGCTCTCCTCTGCTCTCCTCTCTTCTCCTCACTCTCTCTGAATGTCACCTTGAAAGAACATCTAAGGCAACCCAGCCGAAAGAGCAAAGAGCCGCTAATGGGGAATGAGCGCAGCGCGGTTGGAGAGAGAGAAGCGACCAGAGAGAGAGGGAGAGAGAGACTGCTGTAGCGCCTCCACAGCTTCCACCAACACGGTGATGCACCATCAACACTGTTGAACCTCGAATAGTTAACACGGAGAGCGATGGTGAACTTCAAAGCGAGCCTGCAGCCCTCATGTGGCGCAGGCTGGCGCTATACTTTTCAAACCGCGGTGCAGCGTCGCCGCGTCGCTCGCGCGCGGATCCACCGCCCGCCGCTTCTTGCCGCTGCGCATCAACACCGACCCGCAGCACCGACGGTGCCACCTCGCCGCAGCGGAACACAGACAACGCCACAGCGGGTCGGGTATCCAGTATCCAAGGGCGTTCGTGTGCATCCCAAAGCCTTAACCTATACTGCATGCGCGGAATGGACGCGCGCTGATTGACAAACAGTCACAGTGGAGTAAACAAACGGAAGCGCGCGTACCCTACCTGTAACTCCAAGCTGTAGCCTTCGTACACGTGCGTTGGGGACAGCGCGAGCTGGTGTTGCACCTGGAGTGACACCGTGTAATCCATTGACCGGTGGAGAGGAGCGGAGAGACGTGACGTGACGCGCGCAGGTCTGTAGTGCGGAGGAGAGCGAGCGTCCCAGCTGTTGACAGCAGCACCACGCGCGGTACTACGAGCGGCGGTCACCCTCCCTCCCTCCTCCCTCCGCCCTGCTCGCAGCCCATTGGCTAGTAGCCCAGCGAGTAGCCCAGCGAGTCCGCTCAGGCGGGGGGGGGGGGGGCGGGGGGCGCCTGAGCGGTGAGTCTCCCTCGGTAGGACCCTGGGGTGGTGGAGGAGAGGGACTGAGAACCGCGTCAGAACCGAGAGACACCCACACACACGTACATTCTCTCTCTCTCTCTCTCTCTCTCTCTCTCTCTCTCTCTCTCTCTCTCTCTCTCTCTCTCTCTCTCTCTCTCTCTCTCTCTCTCTCTCTCTCTCTCTCTCTCTCTCGCCGTGCAGAACCTGAGTAGAGGGTAGGATGTTTAAGTTCTCAGGTGTGTTTGTGTCTGTGAGGAACCGCCCAGAGTGCTCCTGATCCGACACGTGGTTTGGAGCTCGAGTCAGACACAGGTTCAGAATCAGAGCCAAAATCCTCGGGGGAGCGAATCTGCATTCAAGTAGGTCACAATGTGGTTTGTGGGGTCTGTCCTTGAGCTCGCTAGCCCGAGATGGACGGGCTCCTGCTGTAGGCAGTGGTTGTAGTAGAGGTCATTATTTGTAGATACATGTCACATGTCACGTGTGAGCCGTGCGGGATTGATTCATTTCAGTCTGGAAGGGGATTGGTTCACTGCGTTCTGAAGGTGATTGGTTCTCTGAGTTCTGAAGGTGATTGGTTCACTGCTGTCTGGAAGGGGATTGGTTCACTGCGGTCTGAAGGTGATTGGTTCACTGCTGTCTGGAAGGGGATTGGTTCACTGCGTTCTGAAGGTGATTGGTTCACTGCGGTCTGAAGGTGATTGGTTCACTGCGGTCTGAAGGTGATTGGTTCACTGCTGTCTGGAAGGGGATTGGTTCACTGCTGTCTGGAAGGGGATTGGTTCACTGCTGTCTGGAAGGGGATTGGTTCACTGCGGTCTGAAGGTGATTGGTTCACTCCGGTCTGGAAGGTGATTGGTTCACTCCGGTCTGGAAGGTGATTGGTTCACTGCGGTCTGAAGGTGATTGGTTCACTCCGGTCTGGAGGGGGATTGGTTCACTGTGGTCTGGAAGGGGATTGGTTCACTGCGGTCTGAAGGGGATTGGTTCACTGTGGTCTGAAGGGGATTGGTTCACTGTTACTTTCACTGAGTTCATGTCTTGAATTCAAGCTCATTTTTATAAGGGTGTGAATCACGAAATAAGCAGCAGACAGAAAGTCAGTAAGAATAAATAACAAATAATAAAACATAGGCCTATATATATATACTATAAAAAGAAATGTGAGTCTCTTTTCTGTGCCTTGTTGCTCATGAAGGCTGGTCCTCTCTCTAGGACACCTCCATCAGGGCGTGGAGAAGTCAGCTGGACCGGATTCACTCACGCTGGACGGACCAGGAGCAGGGAGGCAGGGGGTAAAACCAGGAGCGGATCGTTTATATAGCTCCACCTTGTGATATAGGAGTAAAACCAGGAGCGGATCAGTCATATAGCTCCACCTTGTGATATAGGAGTAAAACCAGGAGCGGATCAGTCATATAGCTCCACCTTGTGATATAGGAGTAAAACCAGGAGCGGATCAGTTATATAGCTCCAGTGTCTTATATAGGAGTAAAACCAGGAGCGGATCGGTTATATAGCTCCACTGTGTTATATAGGAGTAAAACCAGGAGCGGATCGGTTATATAGCTCCGCCGTGGTATATAGGACACGGTGGAGCGGGGGGAGCCTGGCTCACATCATCACAGGAGTCGGTTCTCCAGGGTCCTCAGGAAGTAGAGTACGAACAGCATGCCTGTACACACACACTCACACTCACACACACACACACACACACACACACACACACACGCGCACTCGCACTCGCTCTCTCTCGCTCTCGCTCTAACCACATACACACACACACTGTTTGGCACTCAGTCTCTCCCTCTCTCTCTCTCTCTCTCTCTCACACACACACACACACACACACACACACACACACACACACACACACACACACACACACACACACACACACACACACACACACACACACACACACACACAAACACCGATTTAGTGTGTGTGAGAGAGAGGAGATGCATGACACAATGACCCATTTCATGACTGCAAAGTATGTCCACCATATTTCTTGTCAATCAATACCAACCTTCAACCATACAGACTGGAACCCCCCCCCCCCCCACACACACACACACACACACACACACACACACACACACACACACACACACACACACACACACACACACACACACACACAGACACCCACACACATACACACCCTAACGCACACACACACACACACACACACACACACACACACACACACACACACACACACACACACACACACACACACACACGCGCACACACACACACACACACACACACAGGGCTGGGGTTTCTCAGGAGACTATATTGAACTGTGGATGAAAGACTCTGACAGGTGATTTATGAGTCCCGCAGATGCAGGGACAAGAGCAGACACTCTGCACACTCACACAAACGCACACACACTCAGACACACACACACACACACACACACAGACACACACATACACTCACACACAAACACACACACGCACACTCAGAGACACACACACACACACACAAACCCATCCACTCACACACACACACACACACACACTCAGAAACACACACACACACACACACACACACACACACACACACACACACACACACACACACACACACACACACACACACACACACACACACACACACACACACACATTTTAGTCATTTATTTATGTTCACATTTTACAATAACAAATCTTGAACACAAACACTGGTAGATGCACTCATCAAGCCCAGAATCTCTTTGACATGTCTGATCTCAGTCTATGGATACAGGAAGCAGCGTCTCCTCCATATGTGGCGGCTGCCTATTAATACAGATATGGAGCAGAATTTTGCAAGTGCTTTAGCTTTTGGCTTCGGAATTCCAGCCATCTGCAAACCCCTTATGACGAGTCTGTGGACATGGCCAAGGCTTCCAAATATAAACACAAGTAGTTTGCCGGTGTACCCCAGTTGTGCAATCTAATTTCTGAGAAGTTGGTATTTTGTAGCCTTGGCAAGGAATGCCTCCTCCAGACTATAGTCAAACGTACAGCTTACTTCTAAGATGGTGACTTCTCGGCTTACCTCATCAACAACAATAACATCTGGTGTATTGGCTGTCACATTTGAAAAATAGTCAACTTCGTTATTGCACAGAGTGAACATGTCAGATGAAACCCTTGAATGGGTATATACTTTAACGGAGGAAGGTGGGGTATATAAAAGCATGTTCTTAACCAGTAAATCAACAATTCTATCATGTCTGGAAATATACATGCCCTTGTATACATGGCAGCCATTCAGAATATGTGACAGTGATTCTATGGTTGAGTTGTCGTGGTGCAGACAATGAGGAGGAAATCTGTTGGGGTACCACAGAGAGAGATTGAGTCTGGTTGGAACACACACACACACACACACACACACACACACACACACACACACACACACACACACACACACACACACACACACACACACACACACACACACATCCACTCACACACATACACACACACATACACACATATTCCAAAATCCATCTGCAGTCCTGACCTCGTCAAAGTAGGAAGGGAAATGCTCTGCGTTCGGCCCAACAGGAATTGAGAGAAGCGTGTGTGCTAATCCGCGGTTGCTCCCTGTCTGAGGGTCCGTCTTCTAATGCGGGATCCTCTCATGCGGTCGGAGGCCTTAATAAAGCTTTATTGATGGTTTCCCTCCGCCGCGGAGGGGACGGGGCCTCCTCTTGGGCCCTGGCAGCCCGGCGTCGTGACAGAGTGTCTGTCGGAGAGAGCTGATCATAACGCCGGGCGCAGATTAACGTCCGGCTTCAGACTGCCAGCGCTGCGTGGTGGATCACCTCCCCATCGATCAGCACGGGACGACGCCGGCCAGCGGCCTGATTACATCCTCCCACGACACCCCGCACCCTCCCTATCTCGTCTCCCCCCCTCCTTTCTCCCCCCTCCTCTGTCTCCCTCCCTCTCCGTCTCCCTCCTGCTCTCTGTCTCGTCTCCCCCACTCCGTCTCCCTCCTCTCCGTCTCCCTCCTCTCTTTCTCCCTCCTCTCTTTCTCCCTCCTCTCTTTCTCCCTCCTCTCTCTCCCCTCCCCCACTCTGTCTCCCTCCTCTTTCTCCCTCCTCTCTCTCCCCTCCCCCACTCTGTCTCCCTCCTCTCTGCCTGCTCCACCCTCCATCCCCATCCTCTTGTCCTCCATGCTTGGTTTACTCCTCTGTTTCCTCTCATGCTCATTACTCTGATGGCTTTTCTCCTCGTTCTCTTTTCTCTCAAATCCCTCATCTTAACTTTTTACCTTGAAGCTTTCTCTCCGTGTCCTGCTCAAATCTCTCCCTCTCCTTTTGTCTCTGCGCTCTCCCGTTCTCTCCCTCTCTCTCTCTCTCTCTCTCTCTCTCTCTCTCTCTCTCTCTCTCTCTCTCTCTCTCTCTCTCTCTCTCTCTCTTCCCTCTTATCTCCGTATCCGTGGTGATCTGAGGCTCTTCCAGGGGGCTCCAGGCCTTCTGATTGGGATTCCAGGCCGACCTCAGTGCTCAACGTTGGTCGAGGGAGGGAGAGAGAGAGAGAGAGGGAGAGGGACGGAGAGGGAGAGGAAGAGAGATGGGGAGGGAGAGAGGAAGAGAGACGGGGAGGGAGAGGTAGAAGACGGGGGGGGGGGGGTTGACGGAGGGGACGTGGGGGAGGAGGGGGGAGCTCCCTCTGGAGGGAGGAAGTTAGCGTGCGCTCGGGAATGTAATGAGGGGAACGTGCTGCCGGGTGATAACACGAGGCCGTCGGTACGCACGTTCTCCTCGTCGGAGACGCGAGGAACCAGAGGAGGAGAGGAGGGCGACATGGTGGACACCGTTCTGGAGAGGGTATATGAGGGTCGTGACATTTTAGGAGGAAACTGTATGGTCGACCGCAGTGATGTCTGAATATTGGACTCGTTTTTTAAAATGTGGAGAACTTTATCCTGAAATGAGATGGATGGAAAAGGGTTCTACTGCGGACCCGTCAGCCACCTGGCCTCGGCACAACACCAGTATATTCAAATCATCTTCTGATATTCCTATCGGTGGAGCGGAGGTAGCATCAGAATATAAAGATGATAGCCTAAATCGTTGTTATTCCGGTCTGATACTCCATAAATACCTTTGAAGTCTGTACCTCTCGCCTCACTTTTGCATCAGACCCATGTTTTTTTTAGATTTTGGATCATAAAATAATCATGTTGTTGTTCAAGCCTGCTTGAATGAAGACTGCGGAGAGGAAACGTCTCTGACTGCAGCGTACGAGAAGTTCCTCCTGTCAGAGGAGACGCACACACACACACACACACGCACACGCACACACACACACAGACACACACACACACACACACACACACAAACACACACACACATTAACACACAGACACACATGCACACAGACACACCTACACACACACACACACACACACACACACACACATTCACACACACACACACACACACACGCACACACAGACACACACACACACACACACACATATAATCTCACACACACACACACACACACACACACACACACACACACACACACACACACACACACACACACAAAGACATATCCACACACACAAAGACACACAACACGCACACACGCACACATACGCACCCACCATTCCCTGTTTGCCCTCTTTGTGGGGAGCCAGCACACAGCAGCGAGTGGCGTGCTTCTCTAAAGGCCAGCGCTGCGGTCATTAACACACCTGGCGTGTGTTCAGCCTCCACGGGCTCACGACAAATCAGCACGCTGCGGCGAGCGGGAGCACACACCGCTGCACATGCATCACATGGTTACTCTTTATACAGGGCACGCACACAGAGAGACACACACACACGCACGTACGCACCCACATACACAGAGCCTGCACACACAGAGCATGCACGCACATATAGAGCATGCACACACGCATAGATACACACAAAAAAACTAACCCAAAAAAATATATTAAAAAAACTGTATCAAAGAAGTAATTGATTACCGGTGAAAACTGCATCAGGTTCAGCAAAGCTATGGTCTTCCTCTTTCTCTCTTTCTCTCTCTCTCTCTCTCTCTCTCTCTCTCTCTCTCTCTCTCTCTCTCTCTCTCTCTCTCTCTCTCTCTCTCTCTCTCTCTCTCTCTAGCGTTCTAGGTGATCGATTAGCGAATACATGCCTGATCAGCTCCTCCCCTTCCTACCCTCTCCCTGTCTCCCTCGCCTCCCCAGTCTCCCCCTCTCTCCCCCCATGGGCGCTACATGGAGCAGGATGGCTGCTCCTAGTGAAGCAGCCCATTCATCACGGCTCCCGTCTCTCCATCAGGACCACCGCACGGCTGGGGGGGGGGGGGGGGGCCACGGTGAAGCACTAGAGAGAGAGAAATTAAATGCAACGTAGGGGTGTGGTGGGGATGGTAAAGTCAGTAGCAGAAACAGTCCGCCCTGGACCTGCATAGGGAACGTGGGACAGTCTCTATGTAACCCCCCTCCTTCCTAGAAGTCTTAGCCAAGACACAGTGAGAAATATGAACTTACAGTTTTTTCTCAATCGTTTAAACACGTTTTCTGAAAGCATATCTCAATTTCTCAAAACTCGAAACACAAAACTGAAAAGAGTAGACCATTTTTTCAATACTTCACGAATCTCTTTCGATATGAAACACTGCACTCAAAACCATGTTCTCTCTTCTCAAAACTGGTTCTTTCCACCACAACGATAAACACAGCTATCATATGAATATCTCTTAGAGAGCATCAATTAAACAATGGTGTGATCAATTTAAAACACTTCCATCAAAACACTGTTTGCATATCTATTGGCTTCATGAGGCCATGTTACATATTCAAATGTATACAATTGTTTAGAAATAGCTTTATTTTTTCAAGTTTCATAGGTTGCAATTGTGTGTTACATACAGTATAAAGACTGTTGCCATATTGTTACACAATACTGTGAATATATCAGGTACGTAAACAGGGAATATGACACATTCCATCACTGATCATTAAGGGTAAAGCTAATCCAACGTGTGCGTTTCAACGTGGTTCACTGTGACAGCCCACAGGAAGTGACTCGTTTGTTTACATCAGCGTCCGCCCCGACGCGTCTGAGCTCAGCGTTAGCGACTCGTTAGCGCTAACGGCTCGTTAGCGTTAACGGCTCCCATGTGTTTACCTGGCAATCACATCAGTCATGTGACAGGGTCCAGCGGTCGCCCCGCCGCCAGTAATCACTCACCCTGGGGGCCCCTGGGGGCCCGGACAGACCAGGTACCACTGGCAGGGGCCCCAGCTGCTGGCACCGCGTGACTGCCACAGGGCGGGGGCGGGGGCGGGGGGGGGGGGGGGGGGGGGGGGGGGGGGGTGTGCGCTTACAGAGGCTGAGCGACCCACCCACACACACACGTCACGCATATACACACGTCACACACACACACACACACACACGTCACACACACACACACACACACGTCACGCATATACACACACGTCACGCACACACACACACGTCACGCACACACACACACACGTCAAGCACACCCACCCATGTCACGCACACACACACACACGTCACGCACACACACACACGTCACGCACACACACACACACGTCACGCGCACACACACACACACACGTCAAGCACACACACCCATGTCACGCACGCACACACACACGTCATGCACAGATACACACAAGCGTCACGCACAGACAGACGGGTCATGCATACACACACACGTCACACACAGACACACGTCACGCACACACACACAAACGTCACGCACAGACACAAACGTCATGCATACACACACACATTTAGGGCAAACACACGCACACACAACGCACGCACACACACAGACAAACACACGTCAAGCATAAACAGACACACAGACAAACGCACACAGACTTCCACACACACACACACACACACACAAACACAGACAGACTCAAACACACACAGACTCACACACACGTCACGCATACAGTCAAACACGGTACGGCACAGTCATCCTTTCCTTGCACGGTTGACCTTCCGTCCTACCCCCCCCCAATGTGTGACTGGCCCCTAACCCCCCCGTGTGAGGCTGGGCGGGGGTCCACTGGGGGCCGAGGAGCCACAGGGAGCGGAGCCATGTCACAGGGCGGCCCTGGACCTCTGCCAAGACCAGCAGCGAGGCGGCTGGTGAAAGGGGCCCGCAACTGGCCGAACGCTGGGAGCCCGACGCAGGGGGCCCGATGCAGGGGGCCCGACGCAGGGGGCCCGACGCTGGGGGCCGAACGCTTGGGGCCCGACGCAGGGGGCCCGACGCTGGGGGACCGACGCTGGGGGCCCGACGCAGGGGGCCCGACGCAGGGGGCCCGACGCAGGGGGCCCGACGCTGGGGGCCCGACGCTGGGGGCCCGACGCAGGGGGCCCGACGCAGGGGGCCCGACGCTGGGGGCCCGACGCTGGGGGCCCGACGCTGGGGGCCCGACGCAGGGGGCCCGACGCTGGGGGACCAACGCTAGGGTCTGCCGCTGGGGGTCCAACACTGGGGGCCTGACGCTAGGGGCCTGAGACTGGGGGCCAAACATTAGGGCCCCAACACTGGGGGCACACCATTGGCCTGACACCTCCGCTGTATAAGTAATGCGACTCTAATTGCGTTGTGCGATGGTTTGCTGATTAAAAAGACCCCGGATGAAACCAAATAAAATCCACAAAATGTGATTACAGCGTTGGGTTAATTAGGTTCATTAGGCGCCGGGCGACCGAAGGGAAGCGGGAAGGAGATGAGTGAGGAGAGACGGATATTGCTGGAGAGTCAGAGGAATGGTACGTGTTGCTTTAAGACGTGCACACACACACACACACATACACACACAAATACATGCATGCACACACACACACGCACACACGTACACTGCAACACACACAGTAACACATGCATGCACACACACACACACACACATATACACATTCAAAGAAACACGAATGCACGCATGACACACATGAACACAACAATTTATCTGAATTATGGTTTGGTGTGGTAGTGAAGCCAGACACTAATATGAACAATTACTCACTGTACGTCTTCCAGCGTTACTGAGGGACCAGGAGAAACGTTGAACACCTGGGTAACCTTGAGATGAATAGAAAAGAAACAGAACTAGATTCTGATTCATTCTAATTACAAACACAAACAGCCCAGGTTGTGGTGTAGATATAGAAAACACAATAATTGTTACGCGTTGTAAAAGGGCATCGTTAGCATGTTAGCATGCCTCTGGCATTGGTCCAGGTGAGTAAGCATGTTTTCGTGTAGCCACTGTGTCAATATCGACTGTAACCTAGTACGACAGAGAAGAAGCACCTGAGCAGCTCTCATCAACACTTAGACGGCCCTCATTATACTGACCCTCTGCAGGGTGATTTACTCCACCAGTACACATGTTTGGTTTTATTGGTGTCTCTCCCTGGGGGTACGGGGGCTTGGGGGGGGGGGAAGGCAGCCATCTACAAGCTTCCACAGATCAATGTGTTTGTTAAACATGTCATCCATCACCGGGACACAGTGGGGCTGGGGGGAGAACATACATGACTATGATAAATTGGGGGGGAGGGGGGGGGGGGGTTCTGGGTCGATCTGCCCTAGTCCAGTTTTAATAGCAAGGCTACTTAGAGCGTTTGGTCTCCCTTAATGCAGAAGTTGATTTAGCGGTTATTATAACGCAATACATCTGGTGAACCCAGGGGAGGATTTACAGCAGACGGACAGTGCCGGACTGGCGTGGTGCGTTGTGGCGCAGCGCCATCTAGTGGCCGTTTCGGGTGAAGCGGCACATCTCGGTGATTTATGGATAGCAGCTCTGATTTTGTTCTCTGTTTGGAAAAGGAATGAAGGGGCTTGCAGATAATGCGAACACTGGCACAGCGGTCAGGGTGTTCCACACTCGGCTGAACGGTTCCAGGTCCGAACCCCGTTGGCCGCAGTCTACCGGTGAGCTTCCAAGATGCCCTATAGCTAGCCCCTGCCAGCTCCTTAATTAGCCAACGTTTATCTTAGGCTATCTAATGAAATAGCAAATGCATAAATACACAACAATGTCAATCCAATTGTGAGGAGTATGAGGAACTCTACAGCCTAGTACATATAGTGAGAGGCGCAGTTAGTGTTAGTGTTTCTACTGTTATGGTGAACATATAGAGATGAGGTGTTTCTACTGAGGAACATTACGGTGAACATGTAGTGATGAGGTGTTTCTACTGAGGAACATTACGGTGAACATGTAGTGATGAGGTGTTTCTACTGAGGAACATTACGGTGAACATGTTGTGATGAGGTGTTTCTACTGAGGAACATCATGGTGAACATGTAGTTATGAGGTGTTTCTACTGGTGAACGTGTACTGATAAGGTGTATAGTGAGGAAGACTCGAGCACGATTCAGAGAGCAGCACACTGCGTCCTCTTCACCCCGTTCGATGACGACTGGGATCCAAACCACCACCAGGGTTACCGTACGAGGCCAGACGCAACCAGAGATGGTTCCGTTTAGAAGCGAGGGAATCGAGGCCCATGAGGAGATGAAAGAGAGGGGGGGGGGAAGAATGGGTCCATTGAAACTGGGAAATTGTGGAAAAACGGTCTCTTGGTCGTCAGGCGAGACGGGGATGTGGATGTGCCCGTCCTCAGTTCCCTGCTGTGGCTCATCAAATATAGATCAGGTGGGAGAGGCGCCGGGAACTGTGCCTGCTGAGGTTTTAAGGAGAGCGTCTTCGCTGTGAAGAACGGGCCCGGGAAACCTTTCAGATGGCAGCGACACAAAAATAACTCGCTCTTAGGAGAGCCAACCAACAATTTATTTAATTATCATTCAGCCCTCAAGGGAAGATATTCAATCAATTCAACCGTTGCAAATTAGACGTGACAATTTAGACTGGAAGGAATTTGGTTGTATTTTTCATTTTCCCTTTTCTGGCATTTCATAATACTCTGATAGATTATGGTATTATGGTAAATAGATGGATCTTTGTGTTAATGTAATTTTGGTAATACAATGTTCAGCCTGGTTGGTCAGCCAAATGCAATCACTGAAAAAACGATTAGTTCTGATTTGACATATATAGCCTTGGGAGTCTATATTTTGGTCTTTATTTAAACCAGGCTTCTGTGACAAAAGGTTAGACTGTTTGACACTCTGCCTGAGGAATCATTTGGTTAGTAATTGTTAGTCCTTGGAACCTTGGAGAAATATATTTTTGTTTCTTTATCTTCTCTTTCTGAAAAATGTAGGCCTACTTGGTTTGAGTCGCATTGGATAAAAGAGTCTGCTAAATGCCCTGAATTTAAATGTAAATCACTGTGGCTGATTGTCTTAGCACCTAAACCTTAACTCCAATTAAATAAAACGTGGCTCATGGTAAACACAGCCTAAATAGGTAGCCAACAGTACAGCTGAACAGCTTGTAAACAATTCTGTTAAATGCCTTCAATAATTAGGCCTGAAGTGAACAAACTGAACAATATATAAGGTAACTAATAAAGAAATAGTAAAGAAATAATGAATAAAGATAACTAACAATTACTAAAATAAGTGCAGTTGACTTTTAATGCAGTTGTCTCTCGGGGAGATAAACATGCTCTCTTCAGAAATACTCTTGGCTGAACACGTCCAACCCGGTTTAAGCCCCCTGGGTTTTCACTCCCGAAAGCAAACCAAATCAATCACGTGTGTGTGCCGTCTCCTTCCAGTAAGTCGCTGTGTGTGCTGACAGCTGATTGATTGGCCGGCTCTGTTGCTCATGAACACCGTGTCGCTCCCTCGGCAAGCCTGAGAAAATAATAGTTTAGCCTCCCGTTCGAGCCAGTGGAACGTACAGCCCCCTTTCCACACTCCCGGTCTTTATAAATGCTTTTATTACTCATTCAGACCTCCATTTATTCTGGAACAGAAGACTCAAGGAGGTAGTTCTACCGAATCTCTGACTCTATCTAGCTGTAGAGACTTATCAGAACATCTGGATAGAGTCACAATGTTAATTATGTGGAGATAGACAACACTCAACAATACTTCATCTTTATTATAAATAACCATTGAAAACAATGCAGACGTTAACATGACAAATGTTGCAATGTTCGGAGAGACGTACCACAGAATAACATCAATGTAAAACTTGATCATGAAAATCTTATTATTTATATATAATAGCGCTTTTTACGTAAATATAATATTATATTTACTATTCTTCTCCAGATTTATCTACCATTTATCCATGCTATTGATCAACTTCTGAGGGCGACATTCCCCAATGTGGCCCTCTTGTGGCATACGTTGGAACTCCACCTGACTGTGAAAGCCACTGTTCTCGGCACCAGTGGCGGCGCCAGAGATTTTTTTCTGGTGGTGCTATGGGGGTGCTCGGTGTTTTACTGAGGGTGCTATGAAATTAGGGTGATAGCATATGAGTCTAATTTTTCTCTACTACAACACCTCCCCACCATATCGTCACATATGTTTACACGTTTGCTCTCTAACGGGTCTTTGGGGTACATAAAAAGCGCCATTCAAATCGATCGTATTATTATTGTCATTAGGCTACTTCTGACGGACGCGCACAAAGCCGCGTTCATCTCCGACGGTCAAAATGGATCCAGCATGTTAGATAACGTAATCCCAAATACTACACTTACTTCAGTGTGTGGATTAAAGTTTGCGCCAGATGACTACCAGGTCACCACTACCATGAGCGACAAATTAAACTAAACATAACAAGTTCAATACACTTCTAACTAAAGACGGCAGATTAGAATGTCAGATAGAATTAATTTAAACAGGCAAAGAGTCAGAAATGCTTTCAAAAAGAGTATATTATTTTAGGTCACAATCAAAACATGAATGAAACCAAACAGTAGGCACTCAAAACCACAATAATAAGAGATCAAAAAGTGTATCAAAAAGTGCACACAAAACTATGCTTAAAAATCCTTAAGAAAAACCAAAATCCAGCCAAGCCAGCAGATCAGGTGTCAGTTTCCACCTAAACAAGAACAATGTGACAGAAAAACACATTGTAAACCCAATTGCAAAAACCCAGCAGAATGCAACAGACAACACGGGAAAATCGTTCACTTACCTACGTCTTCATAACAGGACAATGCGCCTGTTGTTGTGGTTGAGAGCGAAGGCATCTATGATCCTGTCGATGTCCAAGGCCCGTGCTCGCAGAGGGTTAATCGCCAGAAGTGCAAGGTCACACTCATTGAACAATCACGTTCACGCATGCAACATGTCTGTGTGGTGCTACGTGAACAATCTGTTTATTTCAATCTGTTATTTTCTTTTGTGATTAAAATATTATTATCACACAATACATTTTATTAAGAACTCAGAAGGAAATTAAATAACAATAATAAATAAACCATTATTTTCTTGGGGGTGCTATGGGGGTGCTATGGCCAATCTAGGGGGTGCTCTAGCACCCCCTAGCCCCCCCCTGGCGCCGCCACTGCTCGGCACACGGATTACATTTGGTTAAATCTATTGGGAAGGATTTTACGGGCTTTGTTGATGACTGCTAAATAACTTTGAATTATGTAATTCTGTTATGTTTATTCGCCAACTGTGTTGCTATGCATTTATCCCTCGTTAAATGGGGTTGAGTAAGCCTGCGCAGATCGGAAACCCGAAAAACGAGGGTAATTATAGTTATATTTTAGTGAGTAGGCCTAGGTTGCATAAAGCGCTGAAGAGGTAAGGCATTTATTTTTTACCTAAAGTTACACAATGTGTTGTTCCTGTTAGGCCTACTACCTTTAAGATCGGCCTACACCAAACCTTTTGATCTAACTTGGGGTGACTAACCTTAGCTTTAACCAAATCATGTACGCTGGCCAATAGCTGTAGCCTATTGGCAGAAGGTAGTGGAGGTGTTTGTATGTAGACTGTTGGTGCGGGGAGGTATCGCTGTGCCGATGAACCAATTATCTGGATGGTCGTGTTCTAATGTGTTCTAAAATATAATACATTGGCCTACTCTGGTGCTGTGTTCGCGTGTGTGTGTGTGTGTGTGTGTGTGTGTTTGTGTGTTTGTGTGTGTGTGTGTGTGTGTGTGTGTGTGTGTGTGTACATGATGTCCATGTGCGTGCGTGTGTGTGTTGGTTTATATATTTGTGTGTTGGTTTTGTGTGCATGTATATTTTGTGTGTGTGTGTGCGTGTCTGTGTGTGTTGGGACCCCACATGAAAGAGCTGATAGTGGCCCACTATTAGTGGGTCATCGGATATCACCAAATCACACCAGTATATCACCAGATACCACCAGGATATCACCAGGATATTAGCCGGATATCAGCAGGATATCAGCAGGATATCAGCAGGATTTCAGCAGGATATCAGCAGGATATCAGCCACTCATCACAGTTTCCGAGTTTTTCCGTGGCCCTGTGTGAATCCTGAACCCTCAGTCTGATCCGAGTGGACAGCAGCCAGGCTGCAGGAGGCCGGGCCCAGACACGACTCACCGAGCCCAGAGCAGACTTGTGTAAACTGTGATCCCGGGAATCAACCCTGCAGTCGGAGCGACAGGGTTTTTAACGGTTTACCCCTTAAACTTTTATGATCTTCACTGAGAGCAGGATAGTTCACAAGGGTCATGACTAGACTAGACTCAAATGAAAGATTATGAGGCCTACATTATACAAATATGAGTTGCATCCAATGTTCATACTATCGTAGTGCATTGCTTGAGTTATGTGAATGATGCGAAGTAGGCCTGTGATTTTCATGTTTTAAGAGAAAGAAAATTCCTGTTAAGAGAGAGACGGTTCATTTTAAGAGAAAGACAATTCCTGGCGACTTCATGGACAACAAATCACTATTTTGATACTATGATGTCGACCTAAGATTTACTGCAAAATGTTCATACTATCGTAGTGCATTGAGAAGAGTTATGTGGTTATGTTGTGAAGCAGACCCGTGATTTCATGGCCGACACAATGGTTTATATAGCCCGGCTAAAACAAGCCCTCTTTGTCATGGCTATAAAATGCGTCATGGTAGTTAAACAACCACTTTAATTTCACCGCACACCGTAAAGCCCCCATAACTACGGCTTACATCCTGGGCATATGAGAGGAATGTTAATCTCTGCTTTCATCTGGGTCTGCTGGATGCTCTGGGCGTGGTGCCGTACAATAACTCATAACTCATAACCACCCCCCCACCCGTACCCCACACGAGGTAACAATTATTATAAAAACATATTTAGGGCCAATAATAATAGTAACAGGGTGAGCTACATCTGTAGAACCATGATGTTATCGGCACACAGAAATCCGTTAAACGTATCGTAAATAATTCACAACGGTTGACAGTTGACTTCAGCAACTGTTTTTATCTCGACGTTCCTGTTCATCATCGTCATGGAAACCCAAAAACAGGGACCCCGAGACCTGTCCCGAATCCCACGACCTGGGACCCCAAGACCAGAGTCCCCAAGACCAGGGACCCCAAGACCAGACTCCCCAAGACCAGACTCCCCAAGACCAGACTCCCCAAGACCTCAAGACCAGACTCCCCAAGACCAGACTCCCCAAGACCAGGGAACCCAAGACCAGGGACCCCAAGACCTGTCTCGAATCCCACGACCTGGGACCTAAGACCAGAGTCCCCAAGACCAGAGTCCCCAAGACCAGGGACCCAAAGACCAGACTCCCCAAGACCAGACTCCCCAAGAACAGACTCCCAAGACCAGGGACCCCAAGACCAGGGACCCCACGACCAGGGACCCCAAGACCAGACTCCCCAAGACCAGACTCCCCAAGACCAGACTCCCAAGACCAGACTCCCCAAGACCAGACTCCCAAGACCCGGGACCCCAGGGAGCCCTGCCCCGGGGCTCCGCCTCGCTGATCCCTCTGTGGTCCTGACCAGAGAAGCGGTGCAGTCATATCCTCGTCCGTCCCCCGCAGGGAGACGTTGTCGTGTTATTCTCACCCGACACCGTCTTTCTCTCATCCAACGTTTAGATTCACAGAACATCAGGAACATGTCGGCTCGCCTCAGATGCATTGCGGTAGAAAGAAAACTCACGACACTCTGACATGATTGCAGTCACTGATTCAGTGCATTATTTCTTCTAAAGAGCAATTATGTATTTCTCTTTATTTTGTTCAAACGCTTGCTGCTGCTGCCAGGAAAATATAAGTCAATGTTCAATCAGCAGCATTTATTCACGGAGATGGAAAACAGATCAAACGCCATCTTTTCCATGCGAGAGCCTGTATATGATAATAAGCAGGTGAATCCATGTGAAGGGGCTTTGTGAGTGTGGTGAAGGAACATAATCAGTACTCTTGTTTCAGGTAGTAGGAATGCCCCTGTATGGAACAAAATGCTGCATAATACAAATTATAACACATACACGATGCTGACCTTTGACCTCTAGACTAACTGACACAGTGTGTTTATGTAGAAGTCGTATGAGCTAGTTTCCACCGTTCCCCAAGAAAAGTATTCAGCGCCAGATATCTTAGTCATGGCCTCCCCTAGGCTTCCCTGTTTCCCTCCCAGTTGGGAGGTTATGGGTTTGATCCCCATCGTACGCGGTCTCTGGTCTGTGCTGTAGGCATCGTTGAGCTAAGTTGTCTCAGAAAAACTGATTTCTTTCTGCTTTCTTTGTCTCTGAAACACAGAGCTGAGCTCGTCCACCTGTTTAGACAAGTGGCTAACCAACTATTTACTGGGTTTGTCCTGATGCTCGTCCTGTAAAGAGAGAGACAGTTCCAGTTAAGAGAGAGACAGTAGTTCCTGTTAAGTGCGAGACAGTAGTTTCTGTTAAGAGGGAGACGGTTCCAGTCAAGAGTGAAACAGTCCCAGTCAAGAGTGAGACAGTTCATGTTAAGAGAGAGACAGTTCCTGTTAAGAGAGACACAGTTCCTGTTAAGAGAAAGAAAATTCATGTTAAGAGAGAGACAGATCCAGTTAAGAGAGAGACAATTCATGTTAAGAGAGAGACAGTTCCAGCTAAGAGAGAGACAATTCCTGTTAAGAGAGAGACAGTTACTGTTAAAAGAGAGACTTTTCCTGTATAGAGAGAGACGGTTCCAAGCTGGTATTCTGGTTGCTAAGTATGTTTTCTGTTCTTGTTTCCTATAATTGTAGTTCCTGGCTGATGATGTAGTTAACCGCCATGCTCCGGTTATTCAGCATGTGAGAAATGATTAATTCTGTAATGAAATGATTATTTCTGTGATGTGACGCAGGAGAAAAATCCAGTGGCAGAGAAACGATAAACATTTGGAGTTTTTACCGTTTTTACATGAATCATTAAAAGGCTGTTCAGATCAACTAAACTTGGCAGCCTGCATGATGGAGATTGCCACACATGTAAGGAACATTTTTAATTTCAGATTGTACTCCAGATCAGGCCATGCCTGGAATACAGCCTCAGAATTAACACTTGAGTTTGTTTGCTTTGTGATTTAAACTGTCAGGATGTAAATGCAACATCCTTTATTTGGCCACACACAAAAAACTTCCACCACATTTATGGGAAACTTTCTTAATCCAACGACTAATCAGATCTACTTAGTTATTTAGTGAACCCATTCAAAAGGATTTGTCCTAACAACAGTTTTCAAATGAACCCTTCCTGTAAACAATAAACTGTCGAATCCACCGTTGTGCCCTTTAGCTTTAGAAACAGAGCTATTGGAGGCTTGTTCTGGAGAACTTATCGTTATCGTTCCCAGCTCCCCTCCTCCACACACGCATCATGACTGAGACACAGTTATCTTCAACATGTCTGCCGCTATTCCTCCTCTCAGCCTCTTCTAAACACAACTGGTCGGTCGGGGTGAATAGTTTCTGCCTTAGCTCTGCGTTGTGTGTAGTGTGCATGGTGAACCTAAAGACACACTGTGCAGATGTGTTCCTGTGAGTCAGTGGATGGCCGGACACATGTTCTTAACTATCAGAGCTGCTTGCTCTGAAGCTGCATGACTGGAATGTCCCTTCTGCCTACTTTGGTTATTTTTAAACTCATTTCAATTGACCAGACAGAGACCATCCTTCCCCAGATAGTGTTAGACAATGCTTTTCTTCTGCGTTTTAAAATATGCGTAAGACATTAAAGCAAACGCACACAAACACATGCATAAAAATCGACACACATAATCATCAGACATGCATGCAACCACTGGGACTCGCATTGATAGACATACAGACATACGCACACACCCCAACACAAACACACACAAACAAACACACTTTGACAAACACACAGACATGCATGCACACACGGACACACACACACACGTACACAAACAAACACACATACATGCATTCACACACAGAAACACACACACACCCAAACACCAACACACGCACACAAAAACCAACACACACAGACCCAGACTTCAAAGGCTCATCCAACCCCACTATCAACAGGTGAATGCAGCCACACACACACACACACACACACACACACGTGTTGCCGTGACTCCAACTCAGTGTGAATGAAAAAGGAGAGTCAGTCCTCGTTCTCCGCGGGAGTCCTGCCACGCCGGGGATCGGCTCCGGCACTCGGAGGAGGAGCGGAGTTACTGGAAGAATGAACCGACATGACATCACCCCGTTAAAAGAGCCGATGGCTGTTATCCAGAACCGCGTGGCAGAGGGCCACATTCTGCGGCGCGCACTCACCCCGTCCGCTGCCCCCTTCCAGACCCCCGCGCAAACAAACAATTGTTCCTCTGTTCAGCATCTCAGACCTCCAGCTGCCCCCGTCGGTCACTTAGTGTGAGGAGTGTGAGGCGCGGACCCCAGGGGTGTACGGACGGTAAACAGTGTGAAGAATGATACGCCTAATCTGCCAAATTGACTGCGGTCCCAGAACGCTAGCGGGGATCTGGCCACCGTCACGGCAAGCACAGCCCCCGTCCTGCTGCTCGTTCCCCCCCATACGCCAAACACCGTAATGGCTTTCTGACGAACCCCAGGTCACCGCCGCTGCCGCCGCCACAATCAGTTCTGCATTCGCAGGACGCCGATCCTGTGAGCGAAATCCTCGGCTCGGCAGGAGTCGGGATCAAAGAAGTGGGTTCACAAACAACAGGAGGCCTTTTGGGAAGTAGAAACCAAAGCGTTGTTACAAGTACACTGAGAAGGTGTTTTAATGACACATTGTGATTAGGATGCAATGTTTCTGTCTGTGTCTTTCTGGGATGTCTGGGTGCACCCTCCGTGCATGGCGGGCTACTGAAGACTGGGCCGTAAAAGAAGATGTTAGCTATACCATTAGCTGGTTTTATAGGGGTGGAGGGACCGCAGGGGCCTTTGAAGGCTCGAGCGGGATTAAGAAGGGAAAACGTTCCTGAAGACTGAAGCGAACTCAAGGCAGATCCATTAAAGCAGAAACATGGAGAGAGCAGAGAGAGGGGGAATGTGTGTTGTGTTGTGTTGTGTATACGACGTCTATTTGCTGCCAAATATTTGCGCTATTAGTCTGCGTAACACTTTATTGCTTCCTTCTTTGGATGGCGTGATGTCTGAGTGCATTATAAAGCGCTGCTGTCAATAGGCATTGTGAGGAAGATTTCCTCGGCATCTGCGGATTAACCACCACCTCCTTCGTGTTTATATCAGCTCAGCTGAGAATGCTGGGAAATACCTTTGAAAACACGATTCAACTTTTTATGACGGATCAATGAATAGCAGATGCTCATCCAACAACTTATTGATGTCCTGGACTCACAGGTATATCGGTACGTGCAACGACCAACACAATGAGCAGTGACGTAGAATAACCTTAGAAACAACTGAAGCAACTGAGCTGTTGTGAATGGTTAATGCTAGCGTTGTTTTTGACTTGGTTATAGTTCTGCTCACTTGGCCCTCCTCCACCGTAGGAAGGCAGCGAGTGATTAGAAGCCTAGTCTACATCTGAGATTTATTTTTTCAATACCAAATAGCCTTACTGGAACCAGATGGTCGAAGCTGCTTCATTTGATTCAGCCCCTTCCTCGTTCTCTTTTTGAAAGGGACGGATGAAGTAGCTCCATTTAATAACGTTATTTTTGTCTTCACTCGTGTTTTTGTGAAATAACTTGTTTAGAAATCAGAAATTATTTACACTGTCGTTCAAATTATTAAAATGGGAGTGAGTTTGTTTTGTTTTGCTGGCCAAAAGACCCCAGCATGATCTATCCTCACGCTATTTATCAATGACCCTTGACCCTTCCTCAGATGTCCACCCCCAAAATTAAAAGAAAACCGAGATGAGATTAAGTAGAATTGATCATGTTTAACTCACAGTCAACATCTACACAACAAACTGGCAGCTCTGTGAAAACCGGACAAAGCAAGAGATGGAAATGTAGTTTGGATTAACACAGGACTGAATATAGAATATATACAGTTCTCTCATTAATATCTGGGGGGGGGGGGGGGAGATAAATGAAATCCATGCATATGACAAAATATACAAATAAATGCATCAGACTCCTTTTCTTTCTTCCCATATTTATGTAAAATGTATATGTACAGGTAATACGCAGAAATGCACTGCGAACATTTAAATCTCAGGGCAGAATAGTGGTACAATGAGTTGGCAACATTCTGGCTTCGTACTCTGTGAGCTCTCTGCTTGCGCGTAGTCATTCTGCGAGTCCATACTGTGTTTTTTAAGAAGCTTGAGTTATTTATATTAACACAAGATGTTAAGTACTTCTGCTCGATTATTTTCAACAAGACAAGCAAAAGTAGACAACACTAAATTTGGCTTTGTGTCAATTGAAAACATCGACTGTGACAGGAAATCCGATGCGCTCCTCAGGACAAAGTCATAGACATCTTCTCTCAGTTCTGTTTCTACTGGTCAGCTGTTAACATGATGTGATAGTCTTGTTGATGATCTCTGATGGTTCTGCGGCAACCCCAATCTAATGTTTCAACTGTAGGCCTTGACTGTGAGATCATCTGATAAGCGGTTTGTAGATATGGAAAGTATAACGATGTAAAATGACATGAAACCTACAAGTCATAGTGACAGTAAGAACAGCAATAATACGTTGTAACATTGACCAAACCCATCGGTCTGGCTGGCCCTCTTATATTCTAAAGACATGAGATACGCTAACATTACTCTATGCGTCAGTCTACAGTGAGGCTTTTAAAGCTAAAATAGTCAGTATTGTTTTCTAATAATCGTTTCCAAAAGCTATGTTTTATGATCAAGGACAAGAGAAAGATTCAAACATTCATTCATATTTTAGGAATATCTTTTGTGGCAAATTCCGGAAGTATTTAATACCAACATCTACATGTAGATATCATAGTATACATGATTCTGTGAGTCAGCGCTTCGACGGACAACAGTGTTCATTTAGGGAATAGCAACCAGACAAAACATCCCTATAAATGGAGGTCAAAGATCAGCATACTCTTTGAGGACGGCAGACGACCAAATGTCAACGTATACGTGTAAAATATACAAAGATATATAGATATATAAAAGGAAAAAATAAAAAGACAACATTTGGGTTTCTTTCTTTAAAGGTTGTGCAAGTTCTTATGTGGGATGAGATGCAAACAAGGAAAGGGGTATTCGGGGGGGTAACTTAAGGGGCATTATTTGAAGACGTTCTCAAAGCTGGGACACTGGTGCGTCTTCAGCTTCTTGATGGCCATCTTGAACTCCTTGCTGGACTTGTCCCACTTGTGGATGCCCGTGAGCAGGTACTGTTTGTCCACCTTGCGCCCCATGATCAGGTAGTGGCTGGTCAGGTTGTCCAGCTGTTGGCAGGGGCAGTCCGCCCCGTTCTTCAGGTACAGGACCAGCTTCTTCAGGTCCTTCTTCTTCAGGTTCCCGGCCTTCACAGACTTCTTCCTCTTCTGCAGGACCACCTTGCGGTCGGCGTTCTCCTGTGTCACCTCCTTGATCTTGGTCTTGAAGGCTGAGGGGGGGGGGAAAGAATGGTAGATGGTGAATGGACTGCATTTATACTTTATGCTTTTCTAACCAGTGGCCACTCAAAGCACTTTTCAATGATTGCCTAACATTGACTCATTCACACACTGACAGCGGTGTCAACCACGCAAGGCAACAACCAGCTCATCGGGAGCAGTTAGGGTGAGGCGTCTTGCTCAGGGACACCTCGACGCTCAGCTAGGAGGAGCCGGGGATCGACCCAGCAACCTTCCGGTTACAAGTCAACCCGCTGTACCTCCTCAGCCGCTGTCAGTGCCCCAAGGGGCCGGCAGAAGGGGTTAGGGAAACATGTTCATGTTGTCTACACATACATGTGTCTTTTATCGCATGTGTTCCTGTAAGTTCTGCACTGAAACGGGGACATATTTTCCGGGATTTACAACAAACCATCTTATCTGATCTTATCTTAATATTCTGTTGGAAACCGTCAACCCAAGGGGAGAGCGTGCTAGCTTAATCTCTGTCAGTGTAGCACGCTAGTGAAACGAAGGAATAGCTGCAAATGCCCAAGGCCAACGTTGGCAAATAAATGAGTCATCTCCTCATGCAAGAGAAAGTTTAAGTCATTTAATTTAATTTGAAAAGGGATTGGAGGCAGCAAAAAGCAGGTGATAAAAACGGTCACATCCGTGGTTTGGCTCGTATTGTGCAGGATTCCATGAAAGAAAGCTTTTTTTTTTAATTAAATATTTAACGTAATTGTCCAGAGCAGAGTTATCTTTTCCTTCCTTGATCCACCGGAGAGCCTGGTTCTGTTAAAACCAAAGGCTCAGTGTGTTATTCATCCAAGTCCCGGGGTGACACCCCGGTCTGCTCGCCTCCCTCTGTTCCCCTTCCAGACGACTCAGGATACAACAGGCGTTACCGCCTTGCTAGAGGCCACTGAGATCAGCCAAAAAGGCAAGAGGTCCTCCACAGGAAACACAAGGAAGACAAACGAGCAGATCGTTTGCAGAAATATTAATTGTTGCCTGGGCCTGTGACACAACTCCTCTGAGTCGCATTGGTGAACTGAAATCACATCCTGCAGAAATGCTTTCATTGAAAGACCTGCTGATTCAACTTTCAGGATTTATTCTTAGCATGCATTGGGACTGATTCTTCTCTATCCGTCAGAGTATCAGATGAATATCCCATTGAGGACACCCGTTGACTCTTAAATGATATATATATTATGTATCTGAGACAAAACTTCAACCTGTCACATACAAATATACATCTTTGATTTCTGATGCTAGAGACCCGACAGAGCTGCTTACAGACATCAGAAGGCCAGAACGGAAATCCTACAAAGTGGACTTTGCATCGATAGTGGAGTTGTTATCCGCTGGCTCGGACCAGGCCCTTGTTCTCCAGAGTTTAGCCCTTCCCAAATCCCGGCTTAACTCCTGATTTAACCCTAATAGGCCTGATCTTTCACTAAACTCTATTTAACCTCCTCTATCCTCTTGTTCCTCTTTTGAAACTGTGTCGGACTCCGACCCTGGTGGTCCAAATCCAGAGGCGGTCCCCTCACTGACCCCGCCTGCCGACTTTACCCTGACCGACCGGCCGCCCGGCCCACCAGCCAACCTGTGTGTGTTACACACATCTCGTGACATGGTTCACACGGAAAGAAGAAGGGGGGACAAGGTTTACATGCCAAGCATACATTAAAGGGATCAAATGTTCAGACGTAGCATGATCCGTGAAAGATTAAAGCGCAGACGGACATTTGCTTGAAATGCCGTACATGAAACACACTTTTATACACGCCGACAGTGGGAATCCAGTTCAGATACAAACCGACTGGTCGGCCAGGACATCCCAACCACACACGTTAAAGACTCTGTGTGTGGTGGGGATGCTACGTTTAAGTTCCAGTCAGCTCCGAGCCCCGCTTGTGTTGGTTGTTACTGACCCTGAGCCAAACGACCTCCACCCAAACGTTCCACCGTCTATCTTCTCAGCACCAGTTCAACCGTCGGAGAAGAACAGAGCCCCCTATTTCCAGGTATTAGCGGTGCACATGCTAGGAATTAGCTCCTCTATCCTTCTTTTCCAGTCCACAGCCTCCACTGAAAAGGCTTACCGTTTGAGAAAATTAGCCCCGATAAAGAGCAGGAGCGATAATGAGCAGCGAAAGCGAGGGTTTCGGGCCAACCCGTGGAAGTAACTTCCACTTAACCTTCAAGTCCCGTCCCTTCGTGCCGGCTAATCCCGCCGCCGCGGTGAACTCTCCCTGCCCCTCACGCCGCCTGTGTGTGATAATCCCGGGACAAGCCAAGGACAAGCCGCCGGAATATTATTTTACTTGAGAAGTAAACCGCCATATTTTGTTGGATATCATGTTTGGGAAAACCATCCGCCCGGGACCTGTAATCTGTATGTGATTAAAGTTCCTTTCTGAATAACTGTTTTCATTTCAGAGTAAACAAACGGGGGGGATCAGTTGGGCCGGCGGTCGGCGTTGTTGACACTGGGCTCGCGTCTCTCACCGCGTCCTCCGACGGCGTGCGGGGTCCTGTTCGCCGTTGTGTACGTTTGGGGATAAATACGCCAGAGTCACCCGCGCTCCGGTATTGACATGCTCTCTGGCGGCGACAACGGCCAAAGCTAATTCAGACTCAGCAGCGAGTGCTCCGGGCCAGGGCAACAGACGCACTCCGTTTGGAATTAGACAAACCCAAACAAATACCGGCCCGTAAAAGCTCCCCAAACAGGCCTGGCTTTGAAGGGAAAGTTGTTTTGTGTTTCTTTTACGGTCCACTTTTCAGCAACAACAGGACATGTTCCATCACCATCAAACCGTCTGCCCGTTGTCTCCCTGACTAATGACCCGCTCGAAACCACCAGGGGGCTGTAAACCCAGCAGGGGGGGAGGGGGGGGGGGGGGGGCTGGAGCCTGAGGGGCTGTTGGGGTGTTCGAGGGAGACGGGGGAAGGGGGGGGGGGGGGGGGGGTTAATGAGCAGTAATGGAACGTGTCCGATTGCGATAAGGCCGGGTCGGGGAAGCGAGTCTCCTAAGAGAGGGGCCCCCTGCTGCCGTTCACCACATCCACGCGGTAGCGGGGGGGGGGGGGGGGGCTGGTAATGGGGCTGTGGGGGCGGGGCGGGGAAGGGGGGGGGGGCAGGGGAGGGGAAGGGTAATTGAAGTTAGTTTTTGTGAAGATTAGGCGCTGTAAAATGCGGGTAAACCACGGATGGGAGTGGAAGCAGTCATAAATCGTAACCCCTCGGCTAGGAGGAGGAGTTACAAGCTCGGCCGCTCGTGCGTGTACTCGCTCTGTTCCCTCTGGTGCGCTGAGAGACGCTGGGGAAAGGCTACAGTGGATGAGGCCAACCTCCGCCACACTGAGCTGAGGAGGATGAATCACGCCCATTATCAAGTAGAGTTTCCAAAACCTGCATTTTTATGGAGAAGCTTTCCAGCAAAAAAATAGTTTCCTCGCCAAGCGTGAAGCAAGCCGCGTTTAGCATCTGTGTTTTCCCTTTGGATTATCTGGTTTTATCGAGTTGCGCCTTCAAATAGGGAGGCCAAGACCTTAATTAAAAGCAGGGATTTAGAAGTGTTTTGATAAATAGACATGTAATTACAAAAAGGTTGTGGATCTACTCTGGCTGCGTTCCGGGACTAGACACCATCCTGATCCCAGCTCAGTTCCAGAGCCGCGTGTCGTACATATGTAGTCCTTGTGTTTCTATCATTGGTTTGTCGTATCGGTTCACTTTCCCTGGCCCCGTTCTTCTTATTGTGATCTTTCTAACGTGTGCGTATTGAATAAGAGGCGCTGTTATTTCTGAAATCAGACTTTTTATATTTGTATTTATCGTCTGGTCAGTAATGGTAGCCAATAAAAACGAAAAAGTAGAGTAACTGAATCACAATCATGGCAGGATTTCTTTTCTTTTGGGGGGAGAAAGGAAGGAAACCTTCCTCCTCAAATCGAATAATTTCATGTCAACGTTGACGTTAATCCTTTTCCTTACTTACTATTTGTGAATTCTATTCAGTGACAACAGATTCTATGATTTCAATTTCTTTAACCAAGCAGATTTGTTGACTCAAACAATGGAGACGTACTAAAAATACTTATAAAAATCGTGTCAATAAACATCTTGGCAATAAAATCGTTCGTAAATGTTTGCCTCCTCCCATGGAACATATTTTCCTTCTCGGTTGAAGGCCCGTTATAAGTCTACCCTCGGTGTCTTCTTGGGTTCGATGCCCACATACCCATCTGTCTGTGTATCCTCACAACACAGGCCCCTCACAAACCTATGACAAGCAATCAAAACAACATCTGTTTTAATCAGCGCTAAAACCAGACCAAGATGTGCCACTCCGCTCTGCGCTAACCCGGGATGAAGGCTAAGACACAAACGCTAGTTTACAGCGTAAACAACAGGGCCATTTATTAAACAACAGCATCTTTGAAGGCTATCTGTTTCCAATACGATCACGTGGTCGGAGCAGTGCTACGGAGCCTTGCGTGGCTCGCACGCCGGGGGTCTGACCCCGGCGAGCCAGCGCAAACACGGACTGCATTCGTTGGTCAGACGTGCGTCTCTCTGTGCACGTTTCCCTGCTGTCGCCGCCGGCTGTAAACCCACTCACCCCTAGCGCCGCGCGGAGCGACTCTGACGAGCGCCCTATGGCCGTTAATCTTAACAAAACATTCTTCGACCTTTGTCGTGGTTCTTCAGGTTTTTTTCCCCGTTTCACTCTCATGCTCCCTGAGTCGACCCTCATGTCTTCCCACACATTGGGTTTCATTTCATTGAGATTTTAAATTCCTTAGAGTGAACGAGAGACAGAAACCATGGTGCCCATTAATGGCTGACTTACATTTTCCAAAACACAAACCCATTCGGTATCTTTTAACAAAAACATTTTCGAGATTCTTTTGTTTTGTCTTGTTTCCTTAATTTAATTCCCTGTACTTTTCACATGCAGCTGTCCACTGTTAGCCTCATGCTGTTAGCAGTTAGCCGTTAGCATCACGCTGCTAGCCCTACTGTGTCTCCCTGCGCTCTCCGCCTTTCATGTTTATGTGTGAAGCACTTTGAGGCAGTACTTCCAAATGTACTACATAAATACAGCTCGCAGGTTGAGTTACTACAGGCCAGGGGGAGATATTTAAATACATCTGAATGAAACCGGGCTGCAAATCTACTTGACTTCACAACCCCTGGGGGACCAACAATACATATTTAGCGGATGAAGAAGGCCTTTTTGTTTATATTGCACCATATATTTTGAGTCATTTGGGAAGATTGTTTCCATTATTAAAGAGTAATATCAATAATTGTATAATTTTAAAAGCTTAAGAAGAAAGATGCCAGCAATGCTGGCAGTGCTGTCCATGAGAGGAGGAAGAAAATATGCAAGAAAATATATTTTTTCTTGCTAAATGTCTTGTAATGTTTTCCTCAATGACCCAAGCCACTTCCATTAGTTTGAGGTTATCAGTTAGCTGATCCACAGGTTATTAGTTAGCAGATCCAAATGTTATTAGTTAGCCTATCCACAGGTTGTTACGGAGCTGATACACAGGTTATTAGTTACCCGATACACAGGTTATTAGTGAGCTGATCCACAGGTTATTAGTGAGCTGATCCACAGGTTATTAGTGAGCTGATCCACAGGTTATTAGTCTACCAATGCAGACTGAACCCGCCTACACCAGTGAACCCAGAAGCCTTCTGTTATAAGAACGTTCTTTGACTGACTTTGACCGACTTACACAAGCAGAAAGTGAGAAGACAGACAGCCTATCAGATCTGGAGTGTGCGTGTGTGTGTGTGTAAGTGCGTGTGCGTAAGTTTGGGTGTGTCTGTGTGTGTGCGTGTGTAAGTGTGTGTGTTTGTGTGTGTGTGTGTGTGTGTGTGTGTGTTTGAGTAGTAGAGAGCTTACCAAATTCGCTGGCACACATGTGTTCCAGGATGGCGTCTGTCTTCATTTCGTTGTCACATGGAGGACAGACCTGAGAGAAACCTGCAGACAGCAGACAGCAGAAGAAGAAGAAGAAGAAGGGAACACAGAAGAGAAGATGGTTTCCTGTTATCCACACGAGTGATCATCGCAGCGCACACCAAACTTATCACGTTGCGAGCAACCGAGAAAACTTGACAGATGTTTCAGACAAAACCCGTCGGCAAGATATGTTTTTCTTTCAAGAAATATTTCCTCTGAACCGGTGGAATATAAGTGGAACCAGGAGCAAAGCAAAAACAAAATGGCGGATATAACATTATGACTTGAAGACACACACAAACAGACACACACACACACACACACACACACACACACGCACAAACATACACACACACAACCACTTTCAAATAAGTGAATGCTGTAAGTCGGCCATAACTCTCACTTGAAAAAACATCTGTCGGCTCATGTGGAGATGCTATCTGACATCTTTAGTGAGCGGGAGAGAGGGCGAGAGAGACAGAGATAGAGAGAGACAGCGAGAGAGAGACCAAACGCTGGCCTCCCGTCCCCTGGGCTGGACGGTCACTGGTGACCTGACCTCTAGAAGGAATGTCCTTGAGTTTTATAACCAGCTGTAAGTTAGAGCCGCAGTAAACACATGCTGCCCGCTATCTGCTTCATCCACACAGATAGAATGCAGAGACTGCTGGCTCTTCCAGCAGTCTCTGCATAAAGCTAGCGCTACAGACACAATGCTCATAAAGCTAGCGTTACAGAGACAATGCTCATAAAGCTAGCGTTACAGAGACAATGCTCATAAAGCTAGCGCTACAGAGACAATGCTCATGAAGCTAGCGTTACAGAGACAATGCTCATAAAGCTAGCGCTACAGAGACAATGTTCATAAAGCTAGCGCTACAGAGACAATGCTTATGAAGCTAGCTCTACAGAGACAATGCTCTGGAAGGGAGACGCTACCTTAGCAGTCTGTGCCTTGACCACAGAGTACATCCATCTCTGTCTACACTCCGTATCCGTCCGTCCGTATCCGTGCATAACGCCAAAAAATAATAACAAATATATTGTTTATCTTTCTTCTGAAATATGTATTTATTGTAAGTCGCTTCGGATAAAAGCGTCTGCTAAATGCCCTAAATGTAAATGTGAATGAATCATTTTTTTTTCAATCCCATTTCTGATATTTTCCTTAAACAAATCGAATGCGTTCCCTGGGCAGAATGGAATTGCAGGAGACAGGACTGAGGAACGCCTCGGAGAGGAGGAGGAACAGTGGAATCTGGATAATAATGTCGTCGCAGCGTGCCAAATCAAAACAGAAGGCTTTGCCGTTGAGGACGGCAATCACAGATTCTCCAGACAAAAAGCCAGACACATTTTCGTTCCTGCGCCAAGAAGGAACTAGTCTGGTGAAAGGGCGACGTGTAAATATTTCATGTGAATGGCTTCTTCTCTCTTGTTCAGAATGAATAATCGATTCCTCGCGGCCAAAGCTGAGCTGGCATCCCCGACCGGCGGTGATTCACTCCTGCAGTCGTTTAACAGGATCAACGGCATCTCAACGCCAGATAGAACTAAATCAAATAAATACTGGAGCATTGAATAGCACCTCAATTAACACTGTCCAGCCGGAATAGAAAAGTATAACACCAACTAACTTAATTCTTACATAAACGAGTGAAACCTAATGGAAGAGTAACTCAATGATACTAACTAATGGAAGTGTAACTCAATGATACTAACTAATGGAAGTGTAACTCAATGATACTAACGAATGGAAGTGTAACTCAATGATACTAAATAATAGAAGTGTAACTCAAGGATACTAACTAATGGAAGTGTAACTCAATGAGACTAACTCCTGGAAGAGTAACTAAATTATTCTAACTAATGGAAGAGTTACTAAATTATACTAACTAATGGAAGAGTTACTCCATGGATATTAACTAATGGAAGATAAACTAAATGACACTAACCAATGGATGAGTAACTAAATTGATACTAACTAATGGAAGAGTAACTCCATGGATACCAGCTATGTCAAACTAATGGACCAAAGTACCAGAACAAGGCCTTCCCCTCCTAAAGCTGTTCTGGGGTCACCAGTTGTCCGCTACACGTGTCTGACGCGGCCCAGATTGTAAGTGTCACCCAGGTGTAAACAGCTTGTGAAAACAGACGCCGTTGACACAGACACCACTGACATCCCCCCCCCCCCCCCCCACCCAACGTTCACCCGTTTCCCTTTTAAAGTCATTATCACCGCCTTTAGCATCCAGCGCTAAGCACTGTTAGCCAGCTTCTATTAACACCGGCATGTGAGCTTGGCATGATCCAGCGCTATGTTAAGAACTGTTAGCCAACTTTAGCCGTTAAAAGCGGTTTTAAAGGGGGTTGGTCTCAAGGTTGTCACCATTTGTCCATCCCAGTCCAGCCCTGCCATTGGTTCATTTGAAACGGGGGTAGTGTGGAGGGGGGTGTACCTATGTGGAGGAATTCACGTACGATAAATGAAAGTGTTTTTGTGTGAAGTGAGGCTACATTAAATCAAAAAGACCGAAGGGGGAGAGAGAGGCTAAAATAGGATGAGAGAGAGAGAGTAATAGAGAGGAGTGAGAGAGTGTCTCTCTTTTTCTCGGTTGAGAAATATTCAGAGAAAGTGTGTGTGCGTGCATGTGTGTGTGTCTGTGTATGTTGGTGTGCAAGGGTGAGTGAGTGTCTCTGTGTGTGTGTCTGTGTGTGTGTGCGTGCAAGAATGAGTGTCTGTGTGCATATGTGTGTGTGTTTGTTGGTGAGTGAGTGAGTGAGTGAGTGAGTGAGTGAGTGAGTGAGTGAGTGAGAGTGGGGGAGAGAGAGAGAGAGAGAGAGAGAGAGAGAGAGAGAGAGAGAGAGAGAGAGAGAGAGAGAGAGAGAGAGAGAGAGAGAGCCTTTAACAGGCCGTCTCTGTGTCCTGCTGGGCCTGGGTGGCGACCGCCCCGTTTACTTAGCGCCCGGTGCTCCAACAGGTGGCGTCTGGAGACCCCCCCCCCCACACACACACACACACACACTCACACACACACACACACACACACACACACACAACTCCCTCACCCAGAACCTGTGTGGTCCGGTGGTCTCGCAGAACAGAGAGAGAGAGAGAGAGAGAGTGGGAGAGAGAGAGAGAGAGAGTGAGTGAAAGAGAGGGAGAGAGAGGGAGAGGGAGAGGGAGAGGGAGAGGGAGAGGGAGTGGGAGAGGGAGTGGGAGAGGGAGTGGGAGAGAGAGAGCTCTTTCTATCCTGGCCACACCACCCTGTCACTCATCTCCTCCCCCCCCCCCCACACACACACCTAGACTCTTAACAACACACAGACGCACACACACATTTTCAATCCCAAGCTTGCGTGCACACACACACACAACTAAACAGCCACACACACACACTCACACATCCACTCTATACCCTTGCAGACCAACAGACGCATACACCTACACACGCTTAAATATACACACACACACACACACACACACACACACACGCACACACACACACACCGACCAGGGCCTTGGATACAGTAAGCTCTGTGTTTGAGACGTTTACATTGGGGGGGGGGGGGGAGATACTGTGAGTTTATCTTTAATATGCCTCCCGCTGCGTGCTGCTGCAGATGTTTGCTATATTCATATTAAATGTAGGTTTAGAGCCGTACAATAAGGTGGGGGATGATGGATGGTCCCCTGGAGCATTATGGGTAATGTGTGTCGATGGATCGGCCAGTTGGATTTCCAGGCCCCTCTTGTTTAACTCCACACTCACACGCCCACAAGCACGCACACTCATACACACACATGTACATTCACATGCAGACGCATGCACACGCACGCACGCACACACTCACGAACAAGCGCATACACACACACGCACACACACACGCACATGTACGCACGCACACACACAGACACACACACATGCACACACCCTCTCTCTCCACATTCATCCAACAAAGCATTGATTCCTTACAGGCTTTAGGAATCGAACCGGCGCCCAAGGAAGCTTTTCTCATCATTCACTCTCCCCGTGTCCGTCCCACCCTGACCCCCTGCTGCCACTGTCACCCCCTCCCTCCCTCCCTCCCTCCCTCCCTCCTTTCCTCCCCCCCATCTACTCAACATTTGTCAAGCCTACTCCCAGCCCCGTCTCCTCTTGGTTCAGCTCTGCGTTCGGTGGGAGCCGTCGGGGAGCGCCGCGCGGGGAAGCTAACTGGGCGACCGCGCGGGGAGCGCCGCGCGGGGAAGCTAACTGGGCGACCGCGCGGACTCTGCTCCGTTCCACCTCGAGGTTCTGCGGGGGAACATCACTTCCATCTGGCCACTGAGACCTCTTGGAGGTGCTCCCAGTTTGTTGGTCAATAGCAAACGACGTCACCGGCCCTGAAGTCGGTGCCAGTGCTTACAACATGGAAATGGGATTACTGGGAAGGGAAATGGGGAGAGGGGGAGAGGGGGGGGAGAGGAGGGGAGCAGGGGGAGGCCTTCACCCAAAAGGTAAAGTTGTTGTGTTGTGCTGTGGATTAAGATCAACAAACAGACCCTGGGAGAGAATTCTCTCTCTCTCTCTCTCTCTCTCTCTGTACTGTGAATTCTCACATGCCGACAAAGCAAATTGGCTGCTGCTACTTTTTTTCCGTTTGTGGCAAAGGTATATTTATTTATATGTCTATATGTTTACACATTGCTTTACCTAAGTAATAAGATTATACACACATAAACATTTGTGTGCGCACACATGTACACACACAATCGCACGCACGTATGCACGCGACCGCGCGCACAGACAGACGCTCACACAACACACACACACACACACACACACACACACACGCACACACACACACACACACTAACACACTTGTAGCGCATACATAGGCTAGGCCTACAGTATAAAATCTCTACAGTTGAATAGAATCCACTCGGTCCAACGCGTAACGTAGAGCCCAGGAGGAAGGCTCTCCTGTGCGTCTGTAAACCAAAGTAACGCTTTACCTGTGGGGTGGGTGGCCTGGGTGGCGTTGGGCGCCGTCATGGCGATGCACACGTCACCTGCGGGGAACCGATCGCAGGTGAGCATGTCGGGCCAAGGGAAGCCGAACGACTCCATGATGGGCGTGCAGCCGTCGCGCACCGCCTCGCACAGCCAGCGGCACGGGTACACGGGGCGGTCCATGCACACGGGGGCGAACAGCGAGCACAGGAAGACCTGCGTGCCCGGGTGGCAGTTCTTGTAGACCAGGGGCACCCAGCTGCCCGCCTGCTGCTTCACCTCGGCCAGCGTCTCGTGGTCCAGCAGATTGGGCAGCAGCATCTGGGTGTAGCCCACGTTGTAGCAGAGCCTCAGGTCCTCGGGGATGTCCACGCACTGCGGGGGTTTGCCGTAGCTGCGGCCGCCGCCGCCGCCGTTGTAGCCGTCCGGCTTCCAGCCCACGTACTCGTACTCGGACCCCCGGCAGGGGGACAGGAGGAGGACAACCGCGAGGAGCGCCGCGGGGAGCAGGCTCCCCAGGGGGGAGGCGCACACCATGGCCGGGACGATTACGCACAGTCACACGAGACAGGAAAGAAGTGGATGAAAAAACACGAAAACCACTTTAGTGAGGAGAGAGGAGCCCTGAGCGAACAGCTCTCCTACATGGAGAAACAGGAACCAACCAAACAAAGTGAGAGATGAAGTCCGCCCAGATATGTGCAGTAGGGTCTGGTGAAGGTCTTTCGAGGGTTCGGTGAAAGGCTTTCGAGGGTTGGGTGAAAGTCTGTCGAGGGTTTGGTGAAGTCCTCGGCAGCTGCTCTCCTCGGTCGGCGACTCGCTCACATCTGTGCTCCGGAGGTGAGGCTGGCGGGGCTCTGCGGGAGCGGAGGAGATTGTAAAGTGGGCGACGGCCAATGGGAGAGCGAGGCGCCTTTTGGCACAGCGCTGTCAATCAAAGTGCGCAATTTCGCCCCGTTTTAAGAAAAAAACGCATCCCCGTCTTTGCCTCCACCGTTCCTCATTACCTGCCCCTCCTTCATTACCCCCCCCGCCTTCATTACCCCCCTCCTTATTACCTCCCCTCCCCCCCCTTCATTACGCCCACTCCTTCATTACCCCTCCAACCCCCTCCCACTCCATCATTAACCCCCCCCCCCCTTCATTACCACTCTTTGGGCTCCGTCAAAACAAACTCTCAAACTAAGTTCGGGTATCAAACCGTGGAATGACAACTGGCGGCCAGCAAGAACATTAGAAGGAACGATACTGAGAATCGTTCAGACTTCTGTCAGATTTAACTGAAGATAGAATAATAATGATAATAATAATAATAATATCAATAATAATCTGCTTAATACCGAGAAGTGAAGAATAAAACCGTAAAATAAAATCTAAATACAAAAATATGGAAACAATTATAAAGTAAGAAATACAGCCTTGACAAAAATATATAGTAGGCCTACAGGCTTGCACAAAAATTAACATTAAACATAGGCCTGCATATAATAAAATATCCCGTTTATTATTCCGCGTTGTTGATTATGGTTAGATGTGTTATTCCTCAAAACGTACAGAGTATAAATGGACTGAATCAGTAATTAAAAGACTGTCTGCAGAGAGGATAATATAACTAATTAACCTCGCATGCGGCAGGCTTATATTTGCTCAAGTCAAACGTCAATCTCTCTCCACGGTACTGTGGCTAGTTGATAATCCCGAAGGTGTTAATTACCTTCATTTAAATTAGCAATCATTTGCATTCCATTGTTTTGGTAATGGGTCAGTAATAATGACTAAAAAGCTTAATTCAATGTCTTTTTTTTTTATTCGTTGTGTTGTATGGGCTCCACATCTAGCCTACTCTTAAACGCTTTCCCCAACGGGCTTCATTTCTGTATCAAAGCGAGGCAGTCACAGTTCAACACGCTGTTAACTGCGATCCACTCACTGGCCAGCTATGTTTATTAGAGGCATGCAGACCTTTTTCTCACACCTCCCTTAAAGACTGACACCAAACACAGTGAAGCTGCTTCTAATGAAAAGGCAAACATTTACTTTGACACCAGGTTTAAAAACATTCCATCTACATAATCAAATTGAGTCGGATAGGAAAAAACTACTTATGACTTTTTCTGACCGTTTCTTCATTAACATTTACATTTAGGACATTTAGTAGACCCTTTATCCAAAGCGACTTTCAATGATTACATTTCTCAGAAGAAAGAGAAAAAATATATCGCTGTGCGTATTGTAAAGATGTTCATAGAACCAAGTGCCAAGCACTGACAATTGTTAGGTTAACCCATTCCCCGTACACAACAAAGATAGCTAGGATAAGATGCTACACAATACTCAGTACTACTTTTAAGTGTAAGTACGTACAACGCACACAATAATATATACAATACTTTATCTAGTGTATCAGTGAGACGAATCTCAGCATCATTTTGTGTAGTGAAACCTTCTAACAACACAAAACCGTTGCACAAGTGACCTGCCAAAGCTGTCGTGTACGCTCATAAAGCAAACCTTTATGGCTGCTCTCGCCCTCGTCTCAAACAAACATTTGGGATTCCTGGAGGGGGGGGGGGGGGGGCTTCACAGGCCGCCTCGCGGTACGAACTCATCTTCTGTTACCTCCAGGGCTAAACGACTCTGTATTACCGTTACTTAAGCAAACAAACAGTTCTCCCCTTATCTCTCCCCGGGCCCAGACCGGTCTCCCTCTCAGATCCCCCTGCCAAGGATGCTCCCCTCCCACGGCCCCCGGACCCCTCTTAGGACCCCCGAAGAGAGCCGTTAGGCACGCCGTCTGATAGGCCCGTCGAGCGCTCGGCGAGCCAACGCCATTCATCTGGTTTACGTGGACTCCACTTAGCCGCCGCCATCCGGCCTTCACACAGAGCCCACAGCTCCCAGCGCCACCCCCACCCCCCCCCCGCTCTCGCCCGGACCCCCGACATGTGTTAGACAAGAACAGGACTAAATATTTGGACTAGGGGGACCTCGGTGGAAAGCAGAGTTTTCCGGCCCAGAGGCCAGAGTTGTGTCTGTTCCCGTCCGTGTTTGAATCCCTAATCTCCCGCCCGTGAGCGCGTGCTGCCGTTGATGGGGCCTCCCGCCGCCGCCGCCACGCCAACACGCGTGTCAGTGGCCTCCCGCCGCCGCCACGCCAACACGCGTGTCAGTGGCCTCCCGCCGCCGCCACGCCAACACGCGTGTCAGTGGCCTCCCGCTGCCGCCACGCCAACACGCGTGTCAGTGGCCTCCCGCCGCCGCCACGGCAACACGCGTGTCAGTGGCCTCCCGCCACCGCCGCCACGCCAACACGCGTGTCAGTGGCCGTCCGTCGGCGGCCAGCGGACGCAGCTTTGTTTCAGCCCCTCTCCGACAGGCGGGGGGCGAGTGCGGCGAGGATTGGAGCTCCGGCAGGGGTCCGGCTATACGGGACGGGGTGGGGTGGGGTGAGGGGGGGTAACGTGTGTGGCTGCTTCTCGTCAGCTCACACTCGACACCAGAGGGGGGGGGGGGTTCCCCTTAAACTCTGCTCCCCTTAAATCAGGGCGGCGCTTCTCCGTGGGGGTCTGGCGCGGGGGTCCGTGGGCGGGTCCCGGTCTTGGTGGCCCCCCCGAGTCAGGGGCCGCAGGGCATTGGGGCCCCCGGCAGACGGAGGAGGGGACCCCACTGAAGGGTTCTCACTGCAGCAGGACAGAGAGGAGGGGGATGTGTGAGGCTCTAATGAAGGCTTCATGGTTGTAATTGTGTCGTAAAGAGATAATAATTAAGACAAATTATGGTCTGGTTTTATTATGGGAAAAAGTGTGGGATAGTGAATAAGTGTGCGTTTGTACGTGTGTTTGTGCGAGTGTGTGTGTGTATGAGTGTGTGAGTGTGTGTCAACTCCATCTCCTCATCCTTGCGGGAGGTGTTATTTCACAATACCTCTGTATACCTGGACACACCTGTACCTGTAGGTCCCTGTATGTATGTAGAGGCATGTACCTTTATTTACCTCTACGTACCTGTACTTGTCTGTCTGTACATGTATTTCCCTCTATAAACCTGTGTGTACATGTAGGTACCTGACTGTACTTACCTGTGTGTACATGTATGTACATGTATGAACTTCTATGTACATGTATGACCATGTATGTACCCCCACTGTTGCCTGCCTTCGACTACGACTTGCTCTGATAATTTATCGTTTATTGCACATTTAACAGAGGGGATTTTAAAGGTCCTAATCGTGCACCTGGATGACGTGTTCAAATTTTTTAAATGTCCCTCTATTAAATTTCTTGCGTGCGCTGAATCACGTCCACCTCTGATTCCTCCAGCTGGCTTTAATTTGAGGAGGGCTCGGCCGACGATGTATTGTGAAACAATAAAAGGATTGTGCAGTAAATAAGCAAGGGAGAAAACGTGCTGTTCCATTTCTCGCCTGAACCACATGACCACGCCCAGGTCCTCAGTCCTCCAATCAGCGGACACCAGGAGCAGCTCATTCTGCCTCTACCCCAGATCACCACAGTTACCAATCGTGGTATTCTTCTGCAGCGCTTCGAGCATGTTGATGATGTTGAATTTGTAACACATTGATTCAGAACTGTTCAAAGCCCGAGTTGTTGTCCTGTTATTGAACACACCCTTTGATCGTTATTGACCAATCAGGATCAAGTACTGAACCACACTGTGGTCTTAATTGGTATCGCCGGGAGCTCACTGTGGTGCTGCTGTTAAAATACGCCAGGGAGCCACAAACACGGCTGTTAGTCCTTCACAGCCTTTCACAAGGATTAGCTTAGTCTCTTTAAGCAACTACGAGGTGAAGAACTGGACGAGGACGAGGCATGCATGACCCTGCTATGATATTAGCACCTGACAGTCCTTTCAGAACTCCCCCGTGACGTCATGCCTTGCTCATAGAAGATACTACCACTATATCACAAATCAACTTTTATATCAGGACTCTTACTGTTGTACATTTCCTGACACTCGCTGTCATATCACGACTGTCATATTGTGACTAAGCTGTCATATCACGACTCTGTCATATCGTAACTAGACTGTCATATCATGATTATGTCATATCGTGACTAAACTGTCATATCAAGACTCTATGATATCTTGACTACACTGGCATATCACAACTCTTTCATATCGTGACTAGACTGTCACATCACAACTCTGTCGTATCGTAACTAGACCGTCATATCAAGACTCCGTGATATCGTGACTAGACTGGCATATCACAACCATTTTAGGCTGTTCTCCAAGAAAACAATGGCATGAAACCAATCACAAACAATGTGGGGGGAAAAAGCCAACGTTGTGTTGCCTTAGTCTAAGGTCAATGATGTGTCTGTGCGCCAACGTTCCAGAGCCCAAATGCCGTTTGAATAAGTCCGACCCTGCGAGGGCTAGAGTGAGAGTGAAAGAGAGAGAGCTGGGCGAGTGAGGGGGGGGGGGGGAGCGACAGCGATATGGAGGGTCTTGTACTTCCCCATCTCAGAGCTCCTCTCCTCGCGGAGCCCGTCTCGCTCCACACCAGTCCTCTTAGCAGGCTGCTGCGGCTGTAAAAGCCAGAGAGGAATGTCTCGGCTTTACGTGGCAACACCCAGATTCATGAGGGATGAGTGTGACCGTGTGGAGGCTCAACCGCCTGATGCACCACAGCTACACCGGGCTGCTAGAGGCAGCACTACGTCCTCCAGATATCCATCCAGCCGCTGTCCACCGGCCAGGCCGCAAGGCCCCTGACTCCCCTGACAGACCGTGACTAGAGCCCTGGAGCTGAGTCACAGTCCAGAGATCTGCGTTAACAGGAATTTAAAGGAATTTAAACAACAACACAACAACAGCTCTCTCTCTCTCTCTCTCTCTCTCTCTCTCTCTCTCTGTCTCTGTCTCTGTCTCTGTCTCTCTCTCTCTCTCTCTCTCTCTCTCTCTCTCTCTCTCTCTCTCTCTGTCTCTCTGTCTGTCTCTCTCTCTCTCTCTCTCTCTCTCTCTCTCTCTCTCTCTCTCTCTCTCTCTCTCTCTCTCTCTCTCTCTCTCTCTCTCTCTCTCTTCTCTCTCTCTCTCTCTCTCTTTTTCTCTCTCTCTCTCTCTTTTTCTCTCTCGCTCTCGCTCTCTTTTTCTCTCTCCACCCCTCTTTCTCTTTCCCCCCCTCTCTCTCTCACTATCTCTCTCTCTTCTCTCCCTCTCACTCTCCCCCTGTCTCTCCCTCTCTCTCTCTCTCTCACTCTCTCTCTCTCTCTCCCTCACTCTCTCTCTCTCCCCCCTCTCTCTCTCTCTCTCTCTCTCTCTCTCCTCTCTCTCTCTCTCTCTCTCTCTCTCTCTCTCTCTCTCTCTCTCTCTCTCTCTCCCCTCTCTCTCTCTCTCTCTCTCTCTCTCTCTCTCTCTCTCTCTCTCTCTCTCTCTCTCTCTCTCTCTCCCCTCCCTCCCTCTCTCTCTCTCTCCCCCCCCCCACCCTCTCTCTCTCAGACCTGCTGCTGCCCATGTGTCCTGCGTTACTTATCGGTGAGCGCCACTCTTCCTTTAAGGCAGCACGCCTCTGACCACTTCCTCTCCTCCTCTATGGAGCGGCTCCGTCCACTGCTGTGGTCCGCGGGCCTCACTGCCGCCTCTGCTCCGTCATCAAGGCTCTTTGTTCTTAGTCCTGCAGCAGTCAGAGCTGTGATCGATGGCTAATTAAAGAATGGGCCTTTATTTATTCGTTGGGGGAATTTGATATGATTACCGGTTGTTTGTGACCGAGCAAAGAAAAGGTCGCCATTCAAACTGCGTACTTTCCCAGGCCCATTCGCCACCTAGAAACAAAGAGGCCATTTTGAGGCATTTCTATATTATATCTACTTATATCTATTCATGTAGATATATTTAATGAAAGATATTTATATATATTTATATACCTACAAGCTCTGTTGGCTGTCGATTGGTCAGTTTGGACCCTAGATTGAAGATGGATTGGTTATACCTGAAGGGTGGCTCATTGATTGGACCGTTGACCGTCATGTGACCGTGGAGCCCTGAGCTTCCCATAGGAGTGAACTGTAATGGATGAACACTCCCTTTAGCACCCAAATCTGTGACAATATAACAATGCGAGTGTGGCGACGTTTGCAGACCAAGACCTTCATCCTTCATCATCATCCTCCTCCCCAAACACACAGCGTCCTGGAGGGAACGAGACGGCCTCTTCACAGGGAACGCCGTGTGCTGCTGTTGTGACCGACAGACAGAGCTGGAAGTCTGGAAGTCGTTGCATCCCCATCTGGTAACACACACAATTAGCCACGCTGACTACTTATTACACAGCCCATAACAAACTCCACGCAGAGACATGGGACGCAGGGATGGGGGTTCACGGGCGGGGCTCTGAGTCCACGCTGACTGCTGTCGCTCTCCGTCTGGTGGAACGCTTCCATAGGACAACCGACATCCTCTGTCCTGCAGCCGTCAGACTACACAACCCCTCAGGGGGAAGTAGTGGCCTATCGTGAGACTCTCCTCTCTCTCTCTCTCTCTCTCTCTCTCTCTCTCTCTCTCTCTCTCTCTCTCTCTCTCTCTCTCTCTCTCTCTCTCTCTCTCTCGCTCTCTCTCTCTCTCTCTCTCTCTCTCCATCCCTCTTCCCCCCAACACACACTGGACAATGTGCAATTGTGTAATATTTGTTTATTCATATCTACCTCTGGTTCTTTTTAGGTGCATTTTAATAGCGTTCAATACTGCACACTTTTTATTGATTTTTATTGACTTTTCTTTTTTTTTTTTTTGACTAACCCTTTTTTTTTGGACTGTTTTACTGTCTATATTGTTGTTGGTCAGTTCGATGTTGACTTCACGAGCTACTGGATCCATGGATTTCTCCCAAGGGGATGAATAAAGTATCTACTTACTTACTTGCTTACTTACTGACTTACATGTGTGTGCCTTGTAACCCGACCGAAGGCAGGACAGACAGAGCGGAGACTAAACGGTAACACGGTTCCGCCAAATAACATCGTGTCAACAAATGAACTCGCACGGCCGAGTTTCTGAAATAACAGCTGGACCGAGTTCAGAGCAGTTCGGAGCGGCTTCACGGTTCAGAGGGATGATGTTACCGGGGTGATCCGCTGTAGTCCGGCGGTACTGCCCCTTAGATCACAGCTCGGAGAGGCCGGGGAATCGAACCCGGGACCTGTCCACGCTCTGACCCCTCCCGCTGCGATACGCCCCATGATGACGGTGGGATTGTTTTTATTGAGTGGGGATAGCGGAACGAACTTCTGGAACCTCCGGGGAGGCAGGGATTGAGTGTCTCCCCATGAGGAGGGAGATGTTTACCTGTCCTGCTGACCTCCTCATCACGAGGCTGGTGACCTCGTGACCTCCCGAGGTCACCAGCCTCGTGACATCATTCGGCTGGTGACCTGTCGAGGCTGGTGACCTCTCAGACACTCACCCACAGGTAGGCACGCGGACATGCACAAATGCACACACATACACTCACACGTGCATTGACACACATGCACACACACACACAAACACACACACACACACACACATTTGCACACAAAGCTGCACTCACGCAGACACACACACACGCAAACGCATCCGTGCACTCAGACACACACGTGCACTCACATACACACACATACACACACACACACACACACACACACACACACACACACATGTACACTCTCACACACACACACACACACACACACACACACACACACACACACACACACACACCCTCAGGCGATCCTCTGCTCATGTTTGACACAGAGCAGGGCCCGTGTGTGTTGGCTGACGCTAACACGCATAAACATCACAATTAATGGAGGCTCGGCCCTGCAACTCAGCCTTCACCCCCCCCCCCCCCCCCCGCCTGACCACTCCCCATCCCCCTCCTTCAGCTCGGAGCCACCCCTGTCCAGAGTATCATCTGGCTCAGCTAACAGTGCTTTACCATCCTGACACTGGTAAACAATCCAGCGGCTCTCTCTCTATCTCACTGTCTGTCTCTCGCCCCTTTCTCCCTGTCTATCCCCGTCTCTCACTTTACCTCCTCTAGCCCTTTTTATAACCCTTCCTCTTTCTCTCTCTCTTTGTCTCACCTTCTTCTCACTTTCTTTATCTCTCTCGCTCTACACTACTCTCTTCTCTCTCTCTCTCTCTCTCTCTCTCTCTCTCTCTCTCTCTCTCTCTCTCTCTCTCTCTCTCTCTCTCTCTCTCTCTCTCTCTGTCTCTCTCTCTCTCTGTCTCTCTCTCTCTCTCTCTCTACACTACTCTCTTCTCTCTCTCTCTCTCTCTCTCTCTCTCTCTCTCTCTCTCTCTCTCTCTCTCT
>NC_044058.1:28027570-28080070 GCF_902167405.1 Gadus morhua | reverse complement strand
TAAAGTTCATGAACGACTTAAACCAAGAAGATGCACTGGTCGTTTGCGTCATCGCAACACGCCGCCTCTTTTGGCCGATTCTTTAACTCTCTTGATGAAATGATCGCTTCCTGGCTTGTATTAATGACTCAGAATCAGTGATAACACGATAACAGAGCATGCTGTCTCATTCTCTTTGGTTACTCTGTTACATATTATTGTGTAGAATCCGTTCTGCACCTCATCTCTGAACCTCCTGCCACGTTACTGTTTCTATGAAGACAACATCCGTCCGATCGGTTGCGGTGGGACACATACACACACAAACACACACACACACGTGCAAGAACACAAACACACACGTCTACTCACACAAACACATGCACACACACACACACACACACGTGCACTTACGCACGTGTGCACACACAAACACACATACACACACACACACACACACACATATGATAACTCATGCACGCATACACCCACACACAACTACACACACACACACACACACACACACACATGTACAATCACAGACACCTACACACACACACACACACACACACGCGCACTCTCACAAACACACAGACACACACACGTGGTGGGTGGTCATGGTGGAGCAACAGCCCCTCGCTGACCATGGTCTGTTCCAGTAGGCTATCTTATTGTTTGGCAGACACTTGATCAAATGACCCAGAGTGTTCTCCCCACAGACACCCGCTCGGCGCTCCAAGGCCTCGCTAATGAAAGCCAGAGTCGAGCGAAGACGGTTTCCGTCTTGGATCTCCAGTCGGTTTGGGACGGATAAACACAATCATTCCTCTCCACAATTTGGTTTGCGCAAGCCATTCATTTTCAACCCTTCCATCTTTTTTTTCTTTTTTTTTTATGAACCACAAAATGATGGCAGTGAGAGAGGAGGAGGGAGATTCTTACAAAGGCTGAGGTTTGCTTTGATCACGCTAATTTTCCCTCTCTCTGCGACTTGGAACGCGCGGAGGGTGTGAGCGGTAGAGCTGTTTGAGATGTTATCTTCATGACGCACAAATTAAAGTCTTGTGGTGTTTGGGGAGTTGAGCAATAAATCCGCTGTCTTGGCTTTCGCTCTCGGTTAAGAGTGCAGTGCAGGGGAAGACAGGCAGAAGATTGTGTTGTTTATTCAGTGAACCACGCTAACACTGTCTGTATCTTACTATTTACCACCAGTCCCATTCAGCAGATGCTTTCAGCAAGAGCGACTCTCGGAGGCTGTGAATGATAAGAGAATGGAGGCAATGTTGTCTTTGATACATGTTCCCCCGGGTTTTGATGGTCACAATATACAGGATTGTACCATCCATACATCCATTACTGAAGGCATTCAAAAGGAAATAAAGTGTTTACATTCCTCTGGGTTAATGAACACTCCAAACAGAAGCAGGAATGAATCACAATGCAGATACATATTAAATATATTTGATATCATTGATAATTAAAAAAAGAAAGTGAACCCATTTATCTATGCTATCTCTGTGTTTGACACGTTTTATGCACAAAGAATGCATGACATGTCTGATAAGATAAGTTGTCTGACGGATTCAGCAAAAGGTCAGAAGATCGGTGTAAACTATTGCCAAGTGACACAAAATGACTCAATAAGTCAGGACGATATAATCCTAGGCCAGACCCCACGACACCTCCCCCTTACTCCCCAACCAATCACAGGAAAGTCAAACTGTACCTCATAAGAGTGATGAATAGCAGGCGTAACACTTGGCGTAACAAATGAACACACTGACAACACAATCAAACCTCTTTCAGCCTCGTTCAATATGAATGTTTTATCCGCGGGGACTGTGCTACTCAAGGCTGTATCTGAGTAATATACAATTTTAACCAGTGGTGGAAATATCAATTCTAAAGCTTTTGAAGGTTGCTAGTGGGAGGGTATCTTATTCACTCGGATTATGAAATTAATGCTGATTTGTATTTATTTGTGTATCCCCGCAAGAACTTAAATAGAGAAAATATATTTATTAAACTAAATATAATATGAGGAGAAATACAATAAGGTGGTCCGTTTGTTGAGCTTTACTGAATTGTTATGCTAGCTCAAGTAATAACATCATCAATCAAACATTTCCATTCAGTCATCATTTAATTGTATTCCTGTAAAACAAATTCTTAATTTAATTGACTTTGACTTCAGCATCTTTGGTAACAATAGATGACAAACAACACAATGCTTGTTTTGGAGATAACGTTTCAATATCTGTTTCAATATCTTCAATATCTGACCTTGATTACTGTTTAAAGAGGCTGTAATCGAGGTTCAAGAGCTACCTTTTTATTCAAGATCCTTTTGCTAGAAATATCATAGCCATCGGCAGCTCTTGTAAAGTGAACTCCTTTGTGAGAATACCTGATCTAGTTGCCCGTGCCTGCCTCTGAACGGGGTGAAATCGATTTTGGTTCATTTCTGAAGACACCTTACTTTATTGTTTAGGAGATTCTATCTTACCTGTCAATCACAGGTGCATGAAATGCAACGTATCTCAATGGAGGAGAAACGTTTCAACCCAAAATACGCTTTTTTGGGTTGATTGGTCTTAAAATACTGCTCTATCCTGCTCTCTTTATCCATCTCTCTTAACAACTCTCGAATAACTCCTTTAAGTCCGAAATCAATTCATATTACCTTCCTCCAGGCTATTTTGTTAAATCACTGTAATGCATTCAAATAAAACCCCCTTCCCAATAGTTTTCTCTAGCATTTCATACTTAGAGCTTTTGTTCTAATGGGGCCCTTTCTAAAGCACCATGTGAAAGGCATCTGTCATCGTTACCACGCATTGTCCATAAGATGTGGACCGGTTCTGTGAAGAATTGTTTGACTTATTGCCGTTGCTAGAGAAAGTGCCCAGTGCTGGCGACTCCACTGTGCTAGTTAAGCTAAACATTCAGGTCGTGAGTGAACGCTGGAGTTATGTCGCACATAAGCACTCTAACACACGGCACTATAAAGCTGTCTGTGTTTAACGGGGTGATTTATGGCCCTCAGACGGCCGCACTGAATATGAGGTAATGGGACACCGGCTCCCAGTGAAAACATGCCCACCAGGGGGGCCGCACTCGACCCACTGGGCAACGCTAGCCAGCCCCATGTAGTTGGGTAGATGTCGGTGGGTAGACCCATGTAGATAGCTATGCCCTTGTATGTAGCTAACCCCTTGTAGGTGGCTAGCCTCATGTAGTTTCTTGCGTACAGGCAAGGCACATCACGTTGTTTAAATGTTTACAAGAAAAATATAAATGACTACATTTACAATATATGCATGGGGATGTGCATTTGACATGATTATGCATGTGTATGTGTGTTTGGCTGTGTACCGATGTGTGTTTGTATGTGTGTCTGTGTGTGTGTCTGTGTGTGTGTTTGGCTGTGTGTTTGGCTGTGAACCTATATGTGTTTGCGTTTGAGTTTGTGTGTGTGTGTGTTTGTGTGTTCGTGTGCGTTCAATGTGTGCTTACAAATGGGTGCGTGGTTATGTGTTTGTGTGTGTGTGTGTGTGTGTGTGTGTGTGTGTGTGTGTGTGTGTGTGTGTGTGTGTGTGTGTGTGTGTGTGTGTGTGTGTGTGTGTGTGTGTGTGTGTGTCTGTGAGTGCATGTGCTTGTGTGTTTTCTACTTTTAAGTTGTTGGCCTACGCTGTTTTCCTAAGACAAAAGCAAAAGATGACTTTCTGTCAATCCTGATGGAAAAAAGGGAATCAAAATACAGAATTGTGTATTCAGACATATTGACCACAGCCTTGTATATCGTGTCTGTGGTTGCAGCCCATCACAGTTGAAAGCCATCGTGTCAGGAATCCTGGGGTCGGAGGGACACAGGAACTGGGCTGAACTGAGGGGACTTTACAGCAGCCATCTGATAAAAGACTCCGCTAAACAGGATATTAAACAGCTAATAAACATTTAGAGGCATGTACGCTCGCTCCTTAAATGCTTACCATGCAGTTTGAGGTCTGAGGCGATTGTTTGAATTTCCACAGGGTATACTGAATGAACCGAGTGCCGACCACTTCTGATGCGTTCAGGCGCTCCGAGGTGAGAAAATAATCGTTGCGTCATTACGCTGGCAATTTGGCGGTGGGGAGTTTCGGTGGGACCTGAGTGGCACACACACGCACACACACACACACACACACACACACAAAACACACACAAACACACACACACACACACACACACACACACACACACACACACACACACAGCCCGTGCATGGTGCCTGACCACCAGCAGCCTACAGCACTCAGAGAGAATATAGCTGTTGAGCAGTTCTGTGGTAGAGCACTTTTTCTACTAGTGTTACCCCTCTAAGATATTCGTTCAGCTGAGTGCCCCCTTCATGGCACAAAACATTTTTGGGAGAAGAGAAATTGAATATATTAAATGAACATGAATAATGTATGTGCGTTCTATCTGTCAGTGTAAAATGGTACAGATACTCACAATTTAGTAAGATTGATGGGCCTGTGCTTCATGCAACAGAACCTTGCAAAGAAAAGGACAACACCAGGGGAGTCTCCTCCTGAAAGGCTTTTTCTCCTGGATTTCAGATTTACACTTTCAACCACTTTTTCGGTTTATTCATTTTCAGAGAGCTCCCTGCAGTGCTCTAAAGTACCCCCACCCGGGAACCACTGCTGGGGAGAATATAGACGGAGCGAGCAGCTTCCTGCAGCAATGGGGACGAGTTCAGTGCTACTTCAGATCGCTCTCGGACTGCGTGTAGCTGTAATACCACCCGATGTATAGCGACATGCACCGAGCATCACATGACCGGTCGTTTCCAGATGTGTGCTGCTCTGTTCTGTACGCTGAGAGGCCATGGGCCTGTCAGCGGGTCGGCCCCACGCTGTGCAGCTGTGTACCGTGTGATACGGACCTCATGTGGTCGCTTCATGACCGAGGCAGCAGGAGGTGTGGGGGGGGGGGGGAATCTGCTGGTGTGGACGGGGTCGCTGGGTTTGTAAGGACTGTGGTCCCTAATAATATCAGCTGGTCCCTACCTTGAGGGCCCCGTGACCCCCTTATTAGGTCAGAGACCCCCACTTCTTACACTGTTGTGAAACTGCTTCCCAACGCATTGTCCAAACCACTGACATCAAAATGGTTCTTCCTTGTCAGCATCTGCCTGTAATATCGGTTTCCCAGTGGGGCAATTAGCTTATGGCTACGAATCATTAGGCAATCGGGCAGTCGAGTAATAATCCTTGGCCTTCCCTTTACCCTACCCCATGTGTGTTTGTGTGTGTGTGTGTGTGTGTGTGTGTGTGTGTGTGTGTGTGTGTGTGTGTGTGTGTGTGTGTGTGTGTGTGTGTGTGTGTGTGTGTGTGTGTGTGTGTGTGTTTGTGTGTGTATGTGTGTGTGTGAGTGTGTCTGCTTGTGAAAGAATATATATATGGTGGTAGTACATACGTATGTATTAAGTACGTAATTATATATGTATGTCACTATGCATGCGTATGTATGTATGTACGTACGTATGCATGTACGTCTGAGTGTGGTTTGCATGTCGCTGTGTGTCAGACGGCTACAGACCATTCCTGGACAGCACCAGCGGTGGTTTTCTAAGTATGGCGGAACAAGAGTCACAGAGCACTTCATAAGAGCAAGGGTCAGAACCGCGGCTCTCTGCTTGTTTAGACTGGAGCTCTCCTGTTCTATTCCGCCTCGCCGACCTCATGGTGTGGGTTTGAGAAACAAGCCGCGTCTTCAGGGCTAAACCCCGACGACTTCCCATTGTTGAGACTTGACTCTCCGGTACCTTTGAAAATCCTTTGAAACGCAAAACAGGCAATGTTTGTGTTCAGGCTCTGAACAAAAACCTTTCCCCTTTTTTGTGTGTGTATTTGTCAAGGGAAAAATGTGAGAAGAGTGAGAGGCCCCCCTCAAAAAGGCTCTTTAAAACGGTACTGACCGCTGACGAACCGAGGTTCGGTTATAATGGAGGCCGTTTTGTAAGGGTGGCTTTTCCCTGCAGGGCTAGTCTGGGACTGGAGCGGTTGGAGTGATTCCCTCTCTGGACAAAGGCGTTCCCTGTCTGTGGAGACATCAAGGCGCGACATGGGCGCTGGCTAGCACGACCCCTATCCTTAGGTTATATTTTGAATTATCGCTCTCGATGCTAGAGCCCTTATCTTTCGCCCCAGACGGTTACGAATGCGTTAATCACACCTCATGGGATCTCCAAATACCTACACACGTCCATAGCACGCCGGATGAATTGGCGCACCATAAAAGAAAAAAACATAGGCCTATATCCTCCAGCTGGTTTGGGAACATTTCCCTCGTCAATCATGTGCTAAATGAACGCGGCCTCTTTCCCCATTATGGTGAATTAAGGCCTGTGCTAAAACATGAAGTGAGACCGGGCCTTGTTGTCTGAAAACTCTGTAGAAGCGCTGAACCTGCCCTCGCAGTCTGCCTACGAGGCAGCGAAGGCAGTCGGTCATAACTCCGGCGAGGTTAGAAGGGAAGGTTCCCATTGGCCCTCGGGAGTCGATGCATGCTCAGTCTGGCAGGGGGAACGAGCTGCCTGCCAGGAATTCCTTTTCACAGAGCTGGCTGTGGGTCGCCGGGATTAAAGGAGGGTAATTGCGGTCGATCTATAGAAACGAAAAAGCTAAAACAAAATAAAATAGCTGTTTTATTCCTGTGCAGCGTTTTGTCTCCTGGCTGGGGGAGGATGAAATGGGGGGGCTAAAGACGTCTGTGTGTGTGCATGCGTGTGAGCATGTTTTTGTGTGTGTGTCTGTGTGTGTGTGTGTGTGCATGCTTGGAGACGTGTGTGTGTGTGTGTGTGTGTGTGTGTGTGTGTGTGTGTGTGTGTGTGTGTGTGTGTGTGTGTGTGTGTGTGTGTGTGTGTGTGTGTGTGTGCGTATGGTTGTTTGGGTGCATCTGTGTGCGTGTGTGTGTGATGGCCGGTGTGGGAGAGAAACACTAATGAGCACCATTTGTGTCCTTCATTTACAACACATGGCAGTTAACAGCCCAGGACAATGGTTTTACTGCTGGGCCCGCTCGCTAATGGAACACTAGAACGCGGCCCGCTAAACGACCACTTCTGGCTGCAATCTGCGGCTCAGAGGCAACGAGAGCCGTGCCCCGTAAACACTGCCCCTCTTCAGGGAAAGTGGAGGCCTGAACTTGTTAAGGCCTTTCTGTTTCAGTATGGTAGCATTGTTTGGGGTTGGTTCAAATCCCCAAAAGGGGCATAAACAGTGGTTTTCCTCCTCTAAGTTATATGGAGGTAAGAGAGGATCTATTCTGAAGAACATGAGTGACAATTCGTTTTTATATATTGCACTTTTTTCCCCTTAATTTCTTCTCATAGAAAATATAGTTAAAGGATAAACATTTAGATCAAAATAATGTTCATGCACTGTATATGCATATTGGTCTAGATATTGGGTATGAAACATGTTGTCACGTGAGGTAAAACACTTCAGGTAACAAGGTCCTTTCCAAACCTCCTTTCCTTGACCTCAATGGTTAACGTCATGAGGTCAAGGGAAGACATGAGGGAGAATTCATAAGGCCTTAGGAAAAGAAGAAGATGAATATATGCTACCAGTTACAAAAGGGAAAGGAAATAGTGTTAAAACTGATATGGGTCGCTCAATCTAGCACTCATATCCACTAATGATTATGGACATTAATCCCAATCAGTATTTATCCAAAGCCACCTACAATAGGTGCATTTGTCAGAAGAAATTAAGAAGAAAGTATGACAAACAAATGGTTCGAAAATGAATCGCCTTCCCACGCTTGAATAATAATATCTGATATTATAAAATATAATAAAAAAATACAACAGTGAAAGTCATTGTTGTCTCCTACTTGTGAAAGTGAGAACGGTCGATCCCGGAACGAATGTTTCCTTAATCCTTACCGCCGGACTGTCTTCAGAGCGGCACAGGCTAGCAGCTGCTACTAGCGGAAGATAAACAGAGTGCTGTCAACATGGCAGAGGTAAGACAAACACCCCCGAATATGACCATGTTATGCCTTTATCACACAAACTATCGTCCACAAATCAACTTTAACAACGAGTAGTTTATTTTGTAGTGCTTTAGTTCGGATGTTATGTCGGAGAATCGGCGCGACAGCGTTAGCCTCCGTTAGCTTCGCCTTAGCTTCGTCTGACGAGCCTCCGTTAATGTTTCTGTTTTTCTCCTTAAATTCATTCACGGCTCACATCCAGATCGCGTTGCAGATGTCACACTGTGGTGTCAGGGTTGAGTGATGAGGATTAGATGGGGGGACTGATAGGGCGACTGATGGATGAGCCTGTGTCCCGGGGACAGTAGGGCTCGGTCCCGGATGTTAGGATGAGACACAGATGGGTTAATACTGCATTAAAATAGTGAAGACATGTCGTGTAATACTGCATTAAAATAGTGAAGATACAAGGTTTAATACTGCATTCAAATAGTGAAGACACTTGGTTTAATACTGCATCTAAAAACTGATTCACAGTCTAATACTGCATTAAAATACTGAAGACACACCGTTTACTACTGCTTTAAAATACTGAAGATACATAGTTTAATGCTACATTGAAATACTGAAGATACATTGTTTAATGCACATTAAAAGGCTGAAGACATGTTGTTTAATACTGCGTTAAAATACAGAATACCCGGCGTCACGACGTGGTTTGCGTGGTTTCTCTTGACAGTTAGATACATGTTGGAGGGTTTGAGGTCTTGGCTTGCCGTTCTCATTCATTGAAACGAATCACCATTATGATTTGATTGTATTTTATTTGTAAGGATTCATACATAACGTCGTTGATATAAAGGAATGTGCCATCCACGATACGAAACAACTGGAATTCTGGATATCAAACTAGGGGGGGGAAATCGGTCATTTTTTATGTATGGTGATGAGGTGATCTATGGTCGTCATTAGGATATAGTTCAAATTAGTTGCATAGATCAGTGTGTGCAACTAATTTGAAACAGTACATCCGTACAGGATGTTGAATAAAGATATTACATTACATACAAATATCTTCTTCCTATGTGATAAGAATTGGCTTTGGCTGGTCGGCCTTGTGAAAGGATCAGTTGACATTGTTGAATATCCGATACAATATGGAGTGAAGTATAATATAATACATTTTAGTGTATGTGGTTTTGTTTTTGCAATCGTTGAATGACCTCTTCGTTTAATTTAGCTTGTATGTATGTCTCTTGTTTTTATTTTAAGAAAAAATTAAATTGACATGAATGTTGAGAACACAGAATCAAATAATACAAAGTGAAATAGACCTCAGGTTAAAAGTTATTGAGACATAATTTCCATGAAATGAGAGGGTAGCAGACAGTATTAAGTGGTATTAAACAGTTTATAATAATGCATCCAATCAATTCATCTTTATTGATTTATTGGATAATAGAAGGTAGGCAAATGAGGATATGAATTATAAGATGGTGTATTGTGTTGCATTGATTTATTATATTCAAAGTTGATGTGGACATAATGCACACCCCAACCCTCTTTGACAAAAGACGCCGTCTTTGAAAACAAAAAGGGAGGGTTGTCATATGAGGTCATCATCAGTCGCCGAATCAATGCATCAATCCAGATTAATGTACTCTGGTACCCAGGATTCATTGTAGTATAGCATAAGGGAACTCTGCTTTTTATAGGTCTTGCATTTATTACGTCTCTATGAGTCATCTGGGCAGCAGTCGGTGGGTAATGCAAATGACCCATCTGGGATCAATAACGATGATCTTATCTTAACGACGTTTCAAAAGTAATCACGAAAAGGTTTAGAGATTTCATCGCGAAAGAAGCCATGGAAAACCAAATCCCTCATGCCTTATGAGGTAACCGCTGGAGTGGCTGTGTCTGTTTAACGCTACCCACCTCTGAGGCTCCGCGTCTCCGCGCTCTGACTCCCATCGCCCCCCCCCCCCCCCCCTCCGGTAGCGTGTCATTGCAGGGCTGATTGAATCGGCTGTGCCTCCCCCTCTTATCTCCAGACACACAGCCTGCAGGACCTTGGGCAGCAGGCGGCTGTGGCTGCCAAGGTGTTCATCCAGAGAGACTACACCAACGGCACCGTGTGCCAGTTCCAGACCAAGTTCCCCTCCGAGCTGGAGACGCGGGTAAGGAAGCTGGTTTGGACCGCGCGTCAGGCGCTCGGTGGGCCAACACCTGAGTCGATCGAAGAAGAAGGGGCTTTTAGAGTTGGAGTATTATTTTATATTTTGCGTGGGATTTAAGGCCTTGGACTCCATTCCACCACATGCAGGATTTTCTTTTAAATCCAGTGCTTTTCTTAAAGCAAGTTGGAATGACCTACCCGAAGTGCATACACCATATGATATTTGAAAGTGAAATTCATACTAATTAATTTGAATGCGGGCTGCAATTGTTAGGATCTATCCCAAGCAATGCATTGTCAAGTCTCAAGGCTCAGAGGCTCAGTCTTAAATCAGCTGGGGAGTAACGTTTGATTTTCTCTGACCCAGAAGTCCTACTATGTTATAGCAGAACCTCTGATCCTGAAGTCCTGCTATGTTATAGCTAGGGGTGTAACGGTACACAAAAATCACGGTTCGGTACATACCTCGGTTTTTAAGTCACGGTACGGTACGGGCTTAGGCTGATAGACCTACATGCGCCGAAAACTGATCTCTACTGAACACAGCCTGCATGACGGTGAACTAGACACGTAAAAAATATAACTTCACACGGTGTGTCTCTTTACAATTTATTTGTTACCAGCATTCTTAGTGTTGATCAGCAGAGAAATAGTCCGCCAAAGACGTTGACGTCGCTTAGCAACCGAGGACGCTATTCACCACCGGAAGTTGTGAAGGCCCATGCAAGTCAACGGAGTTGTGTAATATGTAACGATAGTCATTTTCATTATTCGATATTCTACCTGACTCCGACTATCCGACTATTCGATGATCGTTGCCCACTGTGTACGTCTCATTTACGTACCGCGGTACACCTCTGTAACCGCTCCGAAGTGCCTGTACCGTGACGGTTCGGTACAAATACGTGTACCGGTACGCCCCTAGTTATTGCAAAACTCTTGATCCAGCAGTCCTACTGTGTTCTAGCAGAACTTCTGGGTGAGATGGCACAGAGCCTGGCCCGGAACCAGAAACTGCAAGGGGCAGAGTTAGGCCTTTTCCCCTGTTTTTGTTATGCAGAAATTCTACCAAAGAAAGTATCAAGCCACCTGTTAGTCGAACACAATCACAATGCATCACGCATGGCAGGAAGTTTGTCCTACACTGGGGAGTTGCAATATTTACATGTTTAAACTAGAGCTGTCAAGCGATTAAAATATTTAATCGTGATTAATCGCATTAATGTCATAGTTAACTCTAATTAATCGCGATTAATCGCAAATTATTCTATGCTAAATATCCCTTGATTTTTTGTCCCATAATTCTTCTCATTTTAATTATCTTATCAACATGGTGAAGTGCATCGGCTTGCCTTGTGCGAATTATTTTTTATTGATAACAACATTGGCATATACACTGATCAAAACAGGACGATACAAAAAAAGAGCCTATAGTGCAATTAAACGACTGCTTTGAACAAATGTAATTTGAACATAGCAGTCAGGCTACTGCTTCTTTGTTTTGAGCCAAAGAAAAAAAAAAAAAAAATTTTTTTATTTTTTTTATAGAAAATAATTGCGTTAATCGCGCGATAAAAAATTTAACGCCGTTAAATTTGGTTTGCGTTAACGCCGTTAATAACGCATTTAACTGACAGCTCTAGTTTAAACGTGTCTTTATTTTATCAATCTGAAAAAGGCAAAATACTTTGTCGCTAGGTGAGGCATAGAGACTGCTTCTGAACCCATATCTGAGCACCTCCACCTGGGCTACCACCAGGCCTGGCCTCTGATCCCATAGCCCAGCACACATGGGAGCGAGGGGCCCGCTGTCCTTAACTGAACCTGGGGCTGGTCTGGGCCCGGTTCCTGGGGCCCGCTCTGTTAACGATGGGGCTGGGGGTTGGAGGAGTGGAGGGGACTGCCCTGGGGAGGCAGCAGGCTCTGGGCCACGTTGGAGAGCGAGCCAGCTGAGCGCTGGAGAGAGAGAGAGAGAGGGGAGGAGGGGGGGGGGGGCGTGATGTAGTGGAGCAACGTATGCCCCAGGTCAGAGGGGTGGCCAGCCAGCACTTGGCGGACTTCACGCCACTTCCCTCTTGATGGGGTGGTCTCCGTCACACTCTGCTGTACCCATGTATGGATGCATTGCGCCCGGCGCACGCACGCACACGCACACGCACATGCACACACGTTGGTTTCAGCTGGGTGAACACCCAACAACCCAAGGGCTGCAATGCCCAGCCATCATAAAACCGTTTTTTATGATGACTGCAAGCGAAGTTGATCAACTATGCAGTGTCCTGCCAAGACGCTGTTGTTAGATTGTTTTTGTGGAAAGTTATTTATGGTATTTTTTGTGGCTATGCTTGTGATTCCAACATCTGACCTAATATCTTATTATATTGTTTTATACTCCTGCTATACTCCTGGCCTGCTAGAACACTGAGAAGGAGGCCGTGGATGGGCCAAACTGTTAATCTATTTAACATAAAAACTAACATACTAGGGGGGAAAAATGCAAAGTGAAGACAGGTGAAAAAGTTATTTAGTTTCTCTCGGCCTCTTCCAGCTTTTGCTATGCTCACTTCATTTCCCTGACTCTCGTTCCCATGTAGAGACGAATGACTCGTGACAGCCTAACGACAGCATAATTCATACTGTACTACCACATCATTTACACCAGCTCATTTAACCTAATGGATCGAGCCCTGGGAGGAAGACGTCTGAGGGGCCTGCTCATCCTTCCCTCAGCCCCGGCTCCAAAGAGCAGTGCTGGGCGAGCCCCAGGGACCTGCACACACGTAATGGGAACCGGCTCGGCCCATCAGACATGCTCCACATTATTTGCCTCCAAATTGAGGGGAAACGGAGCAGAACGAAGCGCCTCGACAGCGGGCACGGGACGCAGGGCCACGGACGACGGGCTGGGATTCAGCCGGGCTTCGGTCCTCCTCACAATCCAGGGGGATGGGGGGGGGGGGGGGGGGAGTTGGTGCAGTGGTGGGAACACGGTCGCCATGCTGGGGGAGATGGTGGCGCTTGCGGTCATTGTGGGGGTAGTGGTGGCGCTGGTGGGGGTTGAGATGGTTACGTTGGTGGTGGTGGTGGTGGTGTAGATCGAGGTGGAGGTCGTTGGGGATAGGGGTGGCACTGGTGAGGGTGGATGTTTTAAGCGATGGCGATAGAGGGTGATGGTGATGGAGGTCCTAGGGATGGGGTTGGTGGAGTGGGTTGTGAAGGAGGAGGTGGTGGTTTTGCTGGTGCGGGTGGAGATGGAGACAGTGACGGTGCTGGTGGTGATGGTGATGGGTGGAGTTGGTGGAGTTGCCGGTTTAGTGGCTGATGGCGGCGGTCTTGCTGAAAGTGCTTGATAACAGCGGCTAGTTGGCAGACAGTTCCTCTACATTCCTCTGAGCTTGGGATGTGGTCACGTGACCACCGAGCCTGGTCTCACATGTCACTGCAGCTGAAGGCGCAGCCAGCCTAGCCTGGATAGATATTGATTAAATGGTCTGGCATCAGCCGGTTATTTGAGAATATCCTTCTCAAATAAAAGTCGTTAAACGCATAAGTCTGCTGAAGTCGGCGAAATTCATAATAAAGTATTTTCTGGGTTGAGCAACAATAAGATTGTTGTTTCCTAGCATTCCTTCTGTCTCCTTTTGCTCTTTTTACTCTTATTCTCGCCCGTTTCTCTCTGGCCTTAACCCAGGACTGGATTGCTCTCAATCCCTCATCCCTCAAGACGGATGGTTTAAAAGCCATCAGTGTGCACCAGAGCCACCGGGAAACTCGGAGTGCTCTTCTGCATAAGCAGCGAGCCCATGCGTCAGACAACTGGCAACGGTTCGGGTTCACCGTTGGATGTTGGTTGTTTGAACCGACCCCGGGTGTTAAGATGAAACATGTGTGGAAATCTGGGCTGAGCGTCCAAATTATTAAAGTACCACGGGGGAAAATACGGTTTGTTCTCTGTCTGAAAAAATTACAGGGGGGAAAGGCTGCCAGCTCATTTATCTCGTAATTATTGAATCCGAGAATCTCTGCAGTTATTTGGGCGGGGCGGAGTACCTTCCCTTTGGATTTATTTTCTGCGTTTGATTGATTGGAGGGTGAACGGCCCTTTGAAGTTCGACCCCAGTGTTGGGTTTAGAAATGTCTTGGGACCCTAAATGTTGACACTGTTACAACCGCCTCTGCGCACATTGTTTTAACTCTGCAGTCCTTGTCAACGTCCCAAGGAAGTAGTTAGCAGTAGATTTTCCGATACCATTTTTTTTTTCCCCTTCCGTTACCATTCTGGTTCCTGAACTTGAGAATCGGCTGATACAGAGTATATACCGATACAGAATCTAGCATTGCAACTGCTTATAGCACTGTTTCTTATTGGGTTCTCTTAAGAAGAATCTAGCATTGCAACTGCTAATAGCACTGTTTCTTATTGGGTTCTCTTAAGAAGAATCTAGCATTGCAACTGCTAATAGCACTGTTTCTTATTGGGTTCTCTTAAGAAGAATCTAGCATTGCAACTGCTAATAGCACTGTTTCTTAAAGGGTTCTCTTAAGAAGACAGCAATGTATAGTCGGTTCACTTGCTGTCGACAATATTATTTTTCAGACCAAGATTGTTTACTTTTATAATTTAATTATGATAATACATTTACTTTACTTAAGCGTGAGCATCCATGTTTTTCCGACTTGGTAGCTCGGACGCACGTAGGTCGTAGGTGACGAGATTCTTACTCGGACTTTCCACTCCGACCGCTAACGAACGCAGCATGCCACCGTAGTGTTTGTGATATTCTTTGACTTTGCCCCTTCCTGTAAATAAGCTCAGATCGGGGCTTTCAAGTGCGTACTCGCCAATACCCGATTCGAATTTATGGTAAAATAGTACTTATGGTAAAAACGATTAATTACTTTGACTTTTTTTTTCTTAAACTGAGGCACGCAGCAGAATGGGAGACGTGTCATATTTTGCCTTAGTTAATCTTTTTCTTTTTTTTTTTAAATACAATCCAAACTTATAAAGAAGTTGTTTTTTTTGGGGCAAATCGCCCAGCCCCAGTGCGAGTCCTCATGTGTGGGGTGTTGTGGTTCCAGATCGACAAGACGCAGTTCGAGGAGACGGTACGCACGCTGAACAACCTCTACGCCGAGGCGGAGAAGCTGGGGGGGCAGTCGTACCTGGAGGGTTGTCTGGCCTGCCTCACCGCCTACACAGTGTTCCTCTGCATGGAGACCCACTACGAGAAGGTAGGCCCCCCACCCCCCTCAGACACACTGTGTTCCTCTTCATGGAGACCCACTAGAGAAGGTAAGCCCCCCCTCAAACACACTGTGTCCCTCTGCCTGGAGACCCACTAGAGAAGGTAGGCCCCCCTCACTCCTCTCAGACACACTGTGTTCCTCTTCATGGAGACCCATTAGAGAAGGTAGGCCCCCTCACTCCCCTCAGACACACTGTGTTCCTCTTCATGGAGACCCATTAGAGAAGGTAGGCCCCCTCACTCCCCTCAGACACACTGTGTTCCTCTTCAGGGAGACCCACTAGAGAAGGTAGGCCCCCCTCACTCCTCTCAGACACACTGTGTTCCTCTTCATGGAGACCCATTAGAGAAGGTAGGCCCCCTCACTCCCCTCAGACACACTGTGTTCCTCTTCATGGAGACCCACTAGAGAAGGTAGGCCCCCCCTCAGACACAGTGTGTTCCTCTTCATGGAGACCCACTAGAGAAGGTAGGCTCCCCTCACTCCTCTCAGACACACTGTGTTCCTCTTCATGGAGACCCACTAGAGAAGGTAGGCCCCCTCACTCCCCTCAGACACACTGTGTTCCTCTTCATGGAGACCCATTAGAGAAGGTAGGCCCCCTCACTCCCCTCAGACACACTGTGTTCCTCTTCATGGAGACCCATTAGAGAAGGTAGGCCCCCCCTCAGACACACTGTGTTCCTCTTCATGGAGACCCATTAGAGAAGGTAGGCCCCCCCTCAGACACACTGTGTTCCTCTTCATGGAGACCCACTACGAGAAGGTAGGCCCCCTCACTCCTCTCAGACACACTGTGTTCCTCTTCATGGAGACCCACTAGAGAAGGTAGGCCCCCTCACTCCTCTCAGACACACTGTGTTCCTCTTCATGGAGACCCACTAGAGAAGGTAGGCCCCCCACCCCCCTCAGACACACTGTGTTCCTCTTCATGGAGACCCACTAGAGAAGGTAGGCCCCCTCACTCCCCTCAGACACACTGTGTTCCTCTTCATGGAGACCCATTAGAGAAGGTAGGCCCCCCCTCAGACACACTGTGTTCCTCTTCATGGAGACCCACTACAGAAGGTAGGCCCCCTCACTCCCCTCAGACACACTGTGTTCCTCTTCATGGAGACCCACTACAGAAGGTAGGCCCCCCCTCAGACACACTGTGTTCCTCTTCATGGAGACCCACTACAGTAGGTAGGCCCCCCACCCCCCTCAGACACGCCCTGTTCTGTCGTTCAGCACTGTAATCTGGACCCCTTCATCCACACCGAGCCAAACCAGAAGCATCCTTCCTTCATCCTCCATCCATCATTATGGCAACGTTAGGAGATGAGACACACACAGGGACACTAGTATACCATGTATAACTGGTGGACCTTGAGACACTGGTATACAATGTATAACTGGTGGACCTTGAGACACTGGTATACCATGTATAACTGGTGGACCATGAGACACTGGTATACAATGTATAACTGGTGGACCTTGAGACACTGGTATACCATGTATAACTGGTGGACCAGGAGACACTAGTATAACTGGTATACCATGTATAACTGGTGGACCATGAGACACTGGTATACCATGTCTAACTGGTGGACCATGTATAACTGGTGGACCAGGAGACACTGGTATACCATGTATAACTGGTGGATCATTAACACTAGTTTACCTTGTATAACTGGTTGACCATGAGACACCAGTATACCATGTATAACTGGTGGACCATGAGACACTAGTATAACTGGTATACCATGTATAACTGGTGGATCATTAACACTAGTTTACCATGTATAACTGGTGGACCATGAGACACCAGTATACCATGTATAACTGGTGGACCATGAGACACTAGTATACCATGTATAACTGGTGGACCAGGAGACACCAGTATAACTGGTATACCATGTATAACTGGTGGCCCATGAGACACTGGTATACCATGTATAACTGGTGGACCATTAACACTAGTTTACCTTGTATAACTGGTTGACCATGAGACACCAGTATACCATGTATAACTGGTGGACCATGAGACACTAGTATAACTGGTATACCATGCATAACTGGTGGATCATTAACACTAGTTTACCATGTATAACTGGTGGACCATGAGAAACCAGTATACCATGTATAACTGGTGGACCATGAGACACTAGTATAACTGGTATACCATGTATAACTGGTGGACCAGGAGACACCAGTATAACTGGTATACCATGTATAACTGGTGGCCCATGAGACACTGGTATACCATGTATAACTGGTGGACCATTAACACCAGTATACCATGTATAACTGGTGGACCAGGAGACACTAGTTTACCTTGTCTGTTGTACCACGTTCAACAGATGGGACCAGGGGTTCTTTAGAGCTAAACCTAGAATTGGTTCTAGATTTATTATTATTTTAATTGAGCTCTGTTTATCTCAAATGAAAGAACACAACAGAGACAAACGGTGCTTTGAGACAAACAATCCATAAGCCATGGTTCAGCATATAAAAACTAGTTGGCAGTAATATTGTGACCTCAATCAGCATGTATCGCATATAGCAAAACTCACAGCAGCCTACATGGAGTCTATGGACGTTGAGGTTCGAACCAGGTCGTACAAGGTCAGCAGGGTCAGGATAGCTGCTTTCAGTTCAGTTCAATCCATCATCACCAGTCGACATGCTGCAATAACAGAACATTTGTCTAAACAAAACATTTCCATGAACCTTGAGCAATTGCTCCGAAAGGTGAGTTTACATTTCGCAGATGCAGATAGCGATCTCTCATCTCTGTTGCTCTTCCTTTGTCTTGTTTGTGGTCTCCAACTCATGCACGTCCACACCTGAACATGATTTCATGGCCGGAGACCTGCCAACTGGTTTATATTCTGAACCATTGCGTAGGAATATTTTGTCTCAAAGCACAGTTTGTCTACAAAAACAAGCAAACGACATCCGCCTCTGTTGGGCGCTTTCATTTGAGATAAACAAAATATTGAAAGAATTGTCTTGGTTATGCTACAAATACCCTGAGACAATTCTAGGTTAAGCTCAAGAAAACTGCTGGTTGTATCTGTTGACCATTGGTACACCAATTATGCATGGTATACTAATATACCTGGTAAACTAATATACATGGTACACTTATATACCTGGTACACAAATACACATGGTACACTAATATTCCTGGTACACTAATATACCTGGCACAATTATAATCCTGGTACACTAATTTTCCTGATGCACTCATATACATGTTACACTAATATACGTGGTACAACAATATTCCTGGTACACCAATATACCTGCTGCACTAATATACCTGGTACACTGGGAGGTATGGCACAGTGAAGACCACAGAGTGTGGAGATCACTGGAGCGGAGTGGAGAACCTGGAGTCAAGTAGATGTGAGAAAGCACGAGGCTGTAAATCAACACGTTTTACAGGCTCTCTAAACCCGTACAAAAAGCCCTGATTTATACGCATCTGAAGTTTACCGTTGGCCCCTTTTGGCCCATCCACGCGGCGCACATGATTCAGTGCACAGGTGTGATGGTCCTGACGTATGGATTTGTACTTTTATCGACGTCAGTAAAGGTAAACGATGTGTGTCGTGATTCCTGACCTCTGCTGGCGTTGTCTCCCAGAACCATAGACGTGTCTCCTCCTGGTCGCCGTGAAGCAGATGGGTCGGACTGAACCTGCTTAACTCTTTCAGCTATTGGACGGCCATCAATGTATTTGATTATAGTAGTATACTAGATTTTATTTGGACATGGACATGACAATGTCATTGGACGAACCAGATGCATTTTTTACAGTGTATTAGCATAAATGCTAGTTTACAACACCTGTCCACATTACATTTACATTTAGGGCATTTAGCAGAAGCTTTTATCCAAAGCGACTTATTATAAGTGCATTTGTCAGAAGAAGAGAAACAACAATCGCTAGGTTAACCCATTCCCCGTGTGAAAAAAAACTTGCTTAAGTTAGAAGCTACACAATGCTAAGTGCTATTTTGAAGTGCAAGGATGGACAAAATACAATAAGTGCCTAGATGAAGTGCCAGGATGTACAACATACAAAAGGTGTGTACGTTATGAGCCAGGGCGTACCACAAACAATAAGTGCATGATGTAGGTTGTGCTGGATATAGGTGTTTGCTGTAGGTTGATAAGGTAAAGTAAGTAGGAGACTACTGGTAGTGCTCCATGTGTGGCTTACAGCACGGGGCCACGGTCTATGGGATGTGAGTTTAGTATCCGTCCTGTCCTTGCTGTAAGCCCTCGTCTTCCATTATGAAACTGTGTGGAAAGAGTTTCTCAGGGAGGAATTGCGAAGGGGTAGGTAATCTATCCTTATGGAAACTCTGTTGGCTCCGGAGGACTGCCAAGAGACTTTATTAGCCAACTACAAGACATTGAAAGGAGAGCGCTGGAATGCATTCTCCTGTGTTGGGCCCGGCGTGCATTCCTCTGGACGGTCCGCGAGCGGGCCAGGCTGGACCCTCTGCAGCGAGCAGGGGAAGGCTGAGCTATGGTGCAGCAGAAATCCTGAGTTTGAATGGTCTGACAGGCAGCTGGTTTGGCAGGCCGGTGGAACATAGCACTTACTTGAGTGTACTGCTTGTGTCAGTAGCGTCTCTGTGGAGTCGACCCAATCCAAAAGCTGTGCTGCCATATCGACTTGGCTGTTTAAAAATCAAACGGTTGCCCAGCGTTGATTACATTAACCCGAATGGTGAAACAAGGACACGCTTGGTATGTACGTTTGTATCATAGATTGATGAATATAGCAGTGATTTATAACTGGTCTTTAAGTTGTCCAAGAGACCTGGCGGTAGCTTGTTTTGAATGTGATGATGATTTAACACCATGAGCGCCTGGATTCAGAACAAACTGCATTCTTACCGTTTTAACATCTTTCTGATCAATTGATCTTCACTGATTGAGGAGATAAGTTTTGCATTCCAGTACAAAAGGACTAATGGATAACATATGCAGCCTTTCTCTTTTCCGATGATGGTTATCTGGCCTGGCATTGTTCTGTTATCCACATCTATAATCGTGTTTAGGTCCAACTGTAATTCACATATCACACTCTCAATGTCTTAAACACGGAGGTTCACTCAAGTCAAAACAAGGCAGGCATTTAAAGGATGAGTTAATAACCTTTAATGCGCTGCCAGGCCCATTTGCAGGCCGCCACGGCTTGAAAGTAAGATGAGCTTTAGTTTAAATGGGAATCCAGTCGGTACTTGCCTGCGTCCGTTCCCTCGCATGCCTACGTTCCCCGTTTACGTGATGACATTAACGTGAAGGCCTGTGACTCACTTGTTCAGAGTTCACCTAGGCTCTGCATAGCCAACACCTCACTCACCCCCTCCCACCACTATTACCAATTTATTGTCTGTTGTACGTCCTGGCACTTAAAATAGTAGTTGGCATTGTGTAGCATCTTACCCTAGCTATCTTAGTTGTATACGTGGAATTGGTTAACCTAGGGATTGTTAGTGCTTGGCACTTGGTTCTATTAACTTCCTTACTTTACTGACAGGGATATATTGTCGTTCCTCCTTCATCTGACAAATGTACTAATTGTAAGTCACTTTGGATAAACGTGTCGGCTAAATGCCCTAAGTGTTAATGTAAATGTAATGTGAGTTCTCACATAATTGACGTTTTGGTGAACGTTTGGTGAAGTCAGCAAGCAAATACTTGTCTTTTATCACGTCCGCTCGCGTGTGCTCTCTACAACGTGAACCTGTCCAGCCGTTTATCCGCGAGCCATGAATGAAATGCTGTCAGTCGGAACAGGACACTTAACCAAAACAACAAGTGGTTTAATATCTTTGGCCTTGTGTGTGGGAGCGAGGGACGGGCTGGAAAATACGAGCGCAGAGCAAAAGTTAGGAATCACCCATTCAGCTTCCTGTCATGTCTGCTATTAGTTGTATCCCCGTGTGGGTTTGTGCAGAGTCAGTATCCATGGGAAATGAAATGATATTAAGAGCAAACGTTTCTCTTCCCGGTCCTCGCCTGCAGGTCCTGAAGAAGATTGCCAAGTACATCCAGGAGCAGAACGACAAGATCTACGCCCCGCGAGGCCTGCTGCTCACGGACCCCATCGAGAGAGGACTGCGAGTTGTATCCTTCCATCCTCAGGACACAAAGCCCTGGTCCTCGTGCTGTTGTTGCTGTGGTTGTGGGGGCTGCTGTTGTTCGTCCTTCACTCGTTGCAGCTGCTTCCGAGGACACTTGCTCTCAATCAAGGTTATGGGTTCAAGGTGGGGGAGAAGGTTGCTGGGGTTTGGATCGGGTTAGTTCTGGGGGGGGGGAACTGGATACATTGGAGGAGCAGGATTCTGTGCTTCTGTAGTATCTTCTGAATCTGATGGACTTGGAAGTGAAAGAACACGTACTGCAAAAGAAGTAAGCTACAAGCGTCCATGTCTGTAATTGGAGGCTAAATGATGAAAGGGCTAAAGGGCTGATTATGGTTCCGCCTCGAGCCAACGCAAGGAGGTTTACGGACCCATTACGGCCTTGCGTCCACCGCAAGGGCGTGACGTGCGCCTCCCAACAATTGTAACTTTCCTTCGAGGCGATGAAGCAGCAAGGGCTGTGATTGGTCCGATCACTAAGACCCAAAACAGAAACTAAAACCGGTTCACGACTGCGTCGAAGCGTCTGGGTGGTCCTTGCGTTGCGTTGACGTGGAACCATAATCAGCCCTTAAAACGTACCACTCGACCATCCTCGTGGTAACGGAGAGAGTGACGTGAGGAAAGGTGCACCTCTCGCCTCTCCCCTTTCCTCCTCCCCCTCTCCCCGTATATGAGACCGGAGATCTGCAGGGATTTATGATGACGTTTATAGCAGAAGAATTCCCCAAACCAAGGGCAGGTAGACATGGAGAACTCTTGGGTTGAGCCAGAACAAAGAGAGGAGAGGAAATTCAGAATTCTGCAAAACGTTTTTGAGTCGTTTTTCTGGACCAATCAAATGGATTTTAGAGGGATCATTTTGATTGATCCACACAATCTAAAATCCTTTTTCCCGTCACTAATCAGAGCCGGGAAAGGGAAATCTGTCCTAAATACGACACAGGAAGGAAAAACTCTGGGTTTACCCACTGAGCCTGCAAGAAAATTTGATATTTAGCTAATTCTCAAACACACACACTCACCCCCCTGGAGCTAGTAAAATGGGCAGCCGTGTCAGAACAGTGCTCACAGGAAAACCAGGCGGTAATGAAGGGAACCGCAGTAATAACACGTTATAAAAGTAGTGTGTGTGTGTGTGTGTGTGTGTGTGTGTGTCTCTCGGGGGTACAGTGGGGGTTGAGGGTGTTGAGTTGCCACTGGGCAGACAATAAGGTCCTATGGAACGCAGAGTTTGGCTAAAACTGTAGGCAGCTGAGCCCCCCCCATCTCCCCGTGTCACGTCACTGTCAGCTCCTGTGCTGATTATTACATGGGGCGGCATCGGGCTCAGGAGGTAGAGCGTGTCGGCTGGTAACCTGGGGGGACTAGTTCGATCCCCGGCTCCTCCTAGCTGGGTGTCGAGATGTCCCTGAGCAAGACGCCTCACCCTGACTGCTCCTGACGAGTTGGCTGTCGCCTTGCGTGGCTGACACCGCCGTCTGTGTTTGGATGTGTGCATGCATGGTTGAATGTTTGACAACCTTGTAAAGTGCTTTGAGTGGCCACAGGTTAGAAAAGTGACATAAATGCAGCCAATTTACCTTGCACTGGTTTGATAGGGGAGCTGGATTTACAAGCATTGTTAAAGCTTTGGACTCTAAATCTATTTCTTATCCACTCTGACCAGAGGTCTGTTCTTCGACCCGGAAGGTCATATATTGGTGGAGTCCAAAAGGCTTCATTTATGATCTTAAAGTAACCATCTGGTTATTATTTGAATAAAGATTATTCATAAAACTATAGATACTGTATACTATTTCAGATCTTAAAGAAATAGCATTACCTTTTTTAATGCGCTTCGCTGATAGGATTGACCCTTATACCGTTTAGAACACCGTTTTGATCCCTTTTAACAAAGTGAAAAAAATGGCAGGTGAGGTATTCATGGGCACATGGACAGGACTCACAGGAGTCCTTCACTCGAAGACTTAAAAAAACTACTTCAAACCTCAGCTGATTAAAACCTTCGAGCGCAGCAGAAGGTTTCTCATAACTCATAATGTTGGTCATTTTAAGAAGCCCAATTAAAGTCCATCCAAAGATGAGGCAGACCCCCCTAGCTGAAGACCAGTATATCAAGCAGACCTTTATGAGACATACCATCGTCCCCACTGCAGATGTTAAGTGTGAACCGGCCCAGTAAGGGATGCCTGACAAACCAGTAGAAAGTACACTCAAAAAAGCTCTGGTAAACCGTGTTGAACGCTTCCCAAACCACGGCTTTAACGACAAAACAAAGTATTTTAATGATTGGCCTGAATCACAGAACGCCCCCATAATCACATTTGAAGAGCGGCGATGTTCCTGTTAACGGATCAAACCTACGACTTAAGGAAGGCTTAAGAGAGGCCTCAGCAGGCCTCCTAGGACGAAACAACAAAGTGGTTCATATTCAAGCTTGCAGATCTCTTCCGTTTGCGAGTTGACTCACACAGGATGAAGCGTTTATGGACTAAAATGATTCCAGGGAACACGGATTTAATCCTAACCAGGATCCGTGGCTCACCGCTCCGAGCCAGGAGGAAGGAGCGAGGAGGAAGGAGCGTGGAGGCGGGAGGCAGGCCCTGCTTCCAGTGACCTTCCCCCCCCGGACCTTATCTCCATCCAACATCTTCAGGGATGTTTGGAGAAGGCGGAACGTGGTCCATCCATCTCGCTCCGCTCTCTCGAGCCTGCCCGAGGACCGCTGAAGTGTTGTGTATTTTCATACTTCGTTTTCCATCAGTACAGGGTTTTGCGTCGGTGCCAAACGGTACACGCTGTGATTGAGGCCAAACGAAGGAGGCGGTGATAAATGCAATCTGTAGACGATCCGAGAAGAAAAACAAGACTCCACGCTTGACCAAGTTAAACAAAACTATTACCGTGATACAACATGACACGGCATTCTTTATGCGTGTTCTTGGGTGGTTTTGTGTGGGGGGGGGAAATATATCGAACCCTGTTTTAAATCATGTTCCCTAACGAGAGGCTATCCAGATCGAGGTCACTCTCTTTGAAGACCGCAGCCTGGGCAGATAGAGCCAGCCATGGTGAGTGATGTTTGTGTGTTTGTTGAAAGGCTGCTGGAACTGTTTTACTTTCACCTTGAATCCCCTCCTGCCTCGTCATGTCTAGAGTTAAATATTCAGCAGTAGAGATGTTCTTATAAACTCTATTGCTGTTTATTGAAACGTGGTTCTGGTTCAGGATTGAGAGCTCTGTCCGCCAGCCAGCCTTCCCATCTCCACTCCCGTGGACCTTCAGGAGACCTGCATGCTTTGGGCCGTGCCCCTGTTTTCATTGGAGACCGCAGACCACCGAGTGCTCTAACGAACGCTCTGGGATGCAGCCTCCTCTCTAGGGAGCAGAAGTTGTATGATGTATTCATCCCTTCCCAGGGACAAGGGTTTAGCTCACGGACACTCTTCTCTTGTTTGACTTGACTGTCGAGGGTTAGGATGAACTGTTGATCGACCGCCGACTGTCTCTCATGGATCCGTCTGTCCGTCAGTCGTCCGCTTGGATTTGAATCCCAGAGCATCATGTACCGCAACGTCAAGTCTTCTCACCTCCAACCTGGTCACATGGCTCCCACCTGGGGAACACAGTGATGCTAAGCCACCAAGATACACCCTCCCCAACCATCCTGCCTCCCTCCCCAAACCATTTACTCAACCCTCCATCATCCTCCCAGTTAATCCCTCCATCCGTCCACCCCCCCCGAGCAAATCATCAGTGCTCTCTCCCATCCATCCATACACCAACCCACTCCATCAACCAAGAAAACACTCAGCCGCCAACTCCCATCACGAGTCGCCAACATGGCTCTGCTCTCTGCCTGGTTGTTTTACACCGCTGAGCTGTGGAGAGGCCAACTGACAACTGATGATTATTAGGCGAATACCTCGGGCTTTAGAGGGATGCAGAACAGCAGTTTAGGCAGAATTACACTTCTGCGCAGAATTCCCTCCGTAGGTATGCGGTCAGTGTCCACGCTGGTGCTTTCATTCCTGGATCCGTTTCAGGGATTCTGTGGTCGGCCCCTTTTAAAGGTTTTCCAGTCACTAATTCAGTGACATCTGGGGATCTTCACATTGTGAGAACGAAGTGTCGGGTGAGTTTATCGACGATCTGGGCCGTGTTGTTTTCATTGGCGCCAAAGTGAATCGTAAAATGGAGCAGGAACATCGGGTTCTCGGATTCACCCTGGTGTGTAGGACCATTCTGGAGCGGTTAAACACACCACTGTAGCCACCATTGTGAGCCACGCAGGTAAACCAGACCTCAACGGTGACAGACCTGAAACCGGTCCGCTCCATTGCTTTGACGACTGCGGAGGTCTTCAACTAAAGGCCTCGGACTCCTTGAGATGGACTCTCGTGTTCAGAACCGCCTTTGGTGTTCGGTTTATGTTTAAGGGTTAGGTTTTAGGGTTTGGTTTTAGAATGAGGGTTTGGTTTTAGGGTTAAGTTTGGGGTGGGATTTAGTGTTTGGTTTTAGGGTTTAGTGTTTGGTTTTAGGGTAAGGGTTTGGGGTTAGGTTTTAGGGTTTGGTTTTAGGGTTAGGTTTGGTTTTAGGGTTAGGTCTGGGGTGGGTTTTAGCGTTTGGTTTTAGGGTTCAGTGTTTGGTTTTAGGATTAGGGTAAGGGTTTGGTGTTCGGTTTATGTTTAAGGGTTAGGTTTTAGGGTTTGGTTTTAGAATGAGGGTTTGGTTTTAGGGTTAGGTTTGGGGTGGGTTTTAGGGTTTGGTTTCAGGGTTAGGTTTGGTTTTAGGGTTAGGTCTGGGGTGGGTTTTAGCGTTTGGTTTTAGGGTTAAGTGTTTGGTTTTAGGATTAGGGTAAGGGTTTGGTGTTCGGTTTATGTTTAAGGGTAGGGTTTTAGCGTTTGGTTTTAGGGTTAAGTGTTTGGTTTTAGGATTAGGGTAAGGGTTTGGTGTTAGGTTTACGTTTAAGGGTTAGGTTTTAGGGTTTGGTTTCAGGGTTAGGTTTGGTTTTAGAGTCAGGTCTGGGGTGGGTTTTAGCGTTTGGTTTTAGGGTTAAGTGTTTGGTTTTAGGATTAGGGTAAGGGTTTGGTGTTCGGTTTATGTTTAAGGGTTAGGTTTTAGGGTTTGGTTTTAGAATGAGGGTTTGGTTTTAGGGTTAGATCTGGGGTGGGTTTTAGCGTTTGGTTTCAGGGATAGGTTTGGTTTTAGGGTTAGGTCTGGGGTGGGTTTTAGCATATGGTTTTAGGGTTAAGTGTTTGGTTTTAGGATTAGGGTAAGCGTTTGGTGTTCGGTTTATGTTTAAGGGTAGGGTTTTAGCGTTTGGTTTTAGGGTTAAGTGTTTGGTTTTAGGATTAGGGTAAGGGTTTGGTGTTAGGTTTACGTTTAAGGGTTAGGTTTTAGGGTTTGGTTTCAGGGTTAGGTTTGGTTTTAGAGTTAGGTCTGGGGTGGGTTTTAGCGTTTGGTATAGGGTTAAGTGTTTGGTTTTAGGATTAGTGTAAGGGTTTGGTGTTCGGTTTATGTTTAAGGGTTAGGTTTTAGGGTTTGGTTTTAGAATGAGGGTTTGGTTTTAGGGTTAGGTCTGGGGTGGGTTTTAGCGTTTGGTTTTAGGGTTAAGTGTTTGGTTTTAGGATTAGGGTAAGGGTTTGGTGTTAGGTTTACGTTTAAGGGTTAGGTTTTAGGAGTTGGTTTCAGGGTGAGAGACTTATGTTAAGGTGAGGGCCAGGGTGACCTCAGAGAGAGAGAGCGGCCCCAGGACGCGGGGCTTGGGGTCTGTGTTCTGGACCAGGGTGACCTCAGAGAGAGAGCGGCCCCAGGACGCGGGGCTTGGGGTCTGTGTTCTGGACCAGGGTGACCTCAGAGAGAGAGCGGCCCCAGGACGCGGGGCTTGGGGTCTGTGTTCTGGATCAGGGTGACCTCAGAGAGAGAGCGGCCCCAGGACGCGGGGCTTGGGGTCTGTGTTCTGGACCAGGGTGACCTCAGAGAGAGAGCGGCCCCAGGACGCGGGGCTTGGGGTCTGTGTTCTGGACCAGGGTGACCTCAGAGAGAGAGAGCGGCCCCAGGACGCGGGGCTTGGGGTCTGTGTTCTGGACCAGGGTGACCTCAGAGAGAGAGCGGCCCCAGGACGCGGGGCTTGGGGTCTGTGTTCTGGACCGATCGTCCTCCTCGGTCGAAACGGAGCGCAGAGCACCTCGTCACACGGAGGGGAGGAATGTAAACCGGGAGTCTTTTATAAGCAGCTGTTGAGAGAGGAGCAGTCGAGCGTTGACATGGCCACCGCAGCGGAGGTGGAGGGGGGGGACCACCGCGGGCCAACAGAGACCATATTCACTGATACAGGCCATCAATCTCCATCTTAGGCCTCTCAGTCCGCCTGCAGCCTCAATGCTCCCTCCCTGCCTCTCCCCTTTACTCTCCTCCTATCCTCTTGTCCTCTTCCCTCACCTCTCCTCCTGTCCCCTCCCCTAGACTGTCCTCCCGTCCCCTTCTCCCCTCCCCTCCCCTAGCCTCTCCCCTACCCTCCCCTTCTCTCCCCTCCTCTCCCCTAGTCTCCCCTCCCCTCCCCTAGCCTCTCCCCTACCCTCCCCTTCTCTCCCCTCCTCTCCCCTAGTCTCCCCTCCTCTCCCCTAGTCTCTCCTCCTCTCCCCTCCTCTCCTCTAGTCTCTCCTCCTCTCCCCTAGTCTCCCCTAGTCTCTCCTCCTCTCCCCTGGTCTCTCCTCTCCCCTGGTCTCTCCTCTCCCCTAGTCTCTCCTCCTCTCCCCTCCTCTCTTCCCTAGTCTCCTCTTCTCTCCCCTAGTCTCCCCTCCTCTCCCCTAGTCTCCCCTCCTCTCCCCTAGTCACCCCTCCTCTCTCAGTCTCACCTCCTCTCCCGAAGTCTCCCCTCCTCTCCCAAAGTCTCTCCTCATCTCCCCTCCTCTCCCCTAGTCTCCCCTCCTCTCCTCTAGTCTCTCCTCCTCACCTCTCCTCTCCTCTAGTCTCTCCTCCTCTCCTCTAGTCTCTTCTCCTCTCCCCTAGTCTCCCCTCCCCTCCCCTAGTCTCCCCTCCCCTCCCCTAGTCTCCCCTCCCCTCCCCTAGTCTCCCCTCCTCTCCCCTAGTCTCTCCTCCTCTCCCCTAGTCTCCCCTCCTCTCCCCTAGTCTCCCCTCCCCTCCCCTAGTCTCTTCTCCTCTCCCCTAGTCTCTCCTCCTCTCCCCTAGTCTCTCCTCCTCTCCCCTAGTCTCTCCTCCTCTCCCCTAGTCTCCCCTCCCCTCCCCTAGTCTCTCCTCCTCTCCCCTAGTCTCCCCTCCTCTCCCCTAGTCTCCCCTCCTCTCTGTCTCACCTCCTCTCCCCTAGTCTCCCCTCCTCTCTCAGTCTCCCCTCCTCTCCCAAAGTCTCTCCTCCTCATCCCTCCTCTCCTCTAGTCTCTCCTCCTCTCCCCTAGTCTCCCCTCCTCTCCCCTAGTCTCTCCTCCCCTCCCCTAGTCTCCCCTCCTCTCCCCTAGTCTCCCCTCCTCTCCCCTAGTCTCCCCTCCCCTAGTCTCCCCTCCCCTCCCCTAGTCTCTCCTCCTCTCCCCTAGTCTCCCCTCCTCTCCCCTAGTCTCTCCTCCTCTCCCCTAGTCTCCCCTCCTCTCCCCTAGTCTCTCCTCCTCTCCCCTAGTCTCCCCTCCTCTCCCCTAGTCTCCCCTCCCCTCCCCTAGTCTCTCCTCCTCTCCCCTAGTCTCCCCTCCTCTCCCCTAGTCTCTCCTCCTCTCCCCTAGTCTCCCCTCCTCTCCCCTAGTCTCCCCTCCTCTCCCCTAGTCTCTCCTCCTCTCCCCTAGTCTCTCCTCCTCTCCTAGTCTCCCCTCCTCTCCCCTAGTCTCCCCTCCTCTCCCCTAGTCTCCCCTCCTCCCCCCTAGTCTCTCCTCCTCTCCCCTCCTCTCCCCTCCTCTCCCCTAGTCTCTCCTCCTCTCCCCTAGTCTCCCCTCCTCTCCCCTAGTCTCCCCTCCTCTCCCCTAGTCTCTCCTCCTCTCCCCTAGTCTCCCCTCCTCTCCCCTAGTCTCCCCTAGTCTCTCCTCCTCTCCCCTAGTCTCCCTCCTCTCCCCTCCCCTCCCCTAGTCTCTCCTCCTCTCCCCTAGTCTCTCCTCCTCTCCCCTAGTCTCTCCTCCTCTCCCCTAGTCTCTCCTCCCCTCCCCTCCTCCTCCCTCGCCCAGGCCCTATGGCGGCCCCCCGCCCCTCACCTGGCTCTGGGCCACCTTGGACCCCGAGTCGTCCGGGGGGGTCCCTGGGTTCAGTGGGGGGGGGGGGGGGGGGTCCCAGGCAGAAGGCCGGCCGACACTGATGGATCTGCTTCTGGTGGGTCGGCGTCTGCTCCAACCCCACTGAGGTCCTCAGGGCCCACTGAACGAGTCATTTAGTGGAAGGCCGAGCCAACTGTCCCCGTCCCCCCGTCCCCCGTCCCCTCCCCGCTGGAACACACACACACACACACACACACACCTGGAACCCGGGCCTCCCAGCTCCAGAGCGACCTGCTGCGTGACCCGCCTCACAAACCGGTCCTGCACAACCTCAGCCGACGGCTGCAGCCGGCTGGTTGGAGAGGATGTTCAGCGCTTTGGGAGACTCGCTCGACAGGACAATATTTCACCACTGAGTGCTGTCTGATGGCCGCACTGCAGAGCTAGGTGTGGAGGACGCTGTACAGACCGGGGCGCTGCTATCCTGATTATACCTGGGGATGTACCTGGGGATGTACCTGGGGATGTACCTGGGGATATCAGAAAAGTGTCTGTCTGTCTGTCTGTCTGCCTCTGAACGTAGGGTTAATGTTTCCCGGGTGAAGGCAGTGTGTGTTTTGTAGAGTGAGAGGCCTCGTGCTGGGTGGCGGTCCCACCAGGCCAGGCTGCGCTCCAACACTCACACTAACGCTCTCTCCCTCCGTCCTGCAGGAACCCAGCGGGCGGGGAGCGCGTGTTTCTGGGGACCCGCTTCACACACACACACTTCTGGTGGCTTGTGAGGACTTTGTCGAAACACCACCCCGGACGACACCACCACCAAAACCACCGACACTCTTTACAACTGCGTACCAACAATCTGCTCCCCATGAACTAACGATCTGACTCGTATGTATGTACAGTATGATTATCGACCCTCTCCATGTATTTGCTACTCGTGTATTAACTTAAGTCTTCTACTTTCCTCGGCCCGTGCAGAGATTTGTTCTCCTCGTTAGAGAGGAGAGTGCGGCCTTCCTTGTGCGTGACGTAACCCTTCGTTCATCCTCGTTCCACGGCTGGTTTTATACTCTCTTCGGTAGCGTGCCGTGCGTGTTGTTGTCGTGACTACGGTGCGGTCCCGCCCTACTTCCTGTTCCGCCCTACCTCCTGTCCGTGATGCATGCTCCTCCTTCTTATATCTGCAGCACCTCCCACCCCCCCCCCCCCCCCCAGCGACGGTGAATGTTGCCTTTGTGGTGCCCGGGCCGCGGTGCTGTGGGGGGGGTCCAGAGACCCTAGTCGTAGGTTTCTGTGTGCGGTGGGGGTCGTGGTGTGGCTCAGTGTCTCCTTCGTGGTTGAAGGGCTTTAGGGTATGGTGACCTGATAACGAGGGGTCGTGTCCTAATGTACGGCTGGATCTACCGGGGAAACCGGGAATTTTGATTGTGGTCCGAGGACCGAAGGTTCAGTATAAACTTTATTTACAGGACAAAATGCACAGACAGAACTTTCCTCTGACGTTTCATGTTATTTATATCCTAATGCTAAGGCTCTAATGTAAATCGTTCTACTTTTTAATTTTTGTATTTTTTTTATGTTGATTTTTCGTCCTTAAATAATTGGCTTAATAATTTAGTTGGATATATTAATTATTATTATTGATACTTTTTATTCTGATGTACGCCAATTCATTGATTTAAGCATTTTGTTTTTTTTGGTAATTTCTTTTTCAAATGCAACGGTTTTTCTTAATCCCACAATTGTATGGTAATAAAAAAATAAGAAGATTTTAACTCATGCTGTCTCCTCTCACTCACTAACCGTAGCCTACTCACTCACAACACCAACCTGAAGCAGCGCTCCCCCCGGCATCAGTCACCGTGATTTAGCGACCCCACCGTCCAAACAAACGCTCCCGCTCCCCTCCTCGCTTCGACTTGTTGCTGCTGCGATATTTCCTTCCTGTCCCGGCGGGGAGTAATGTTCTGGAAGCCATCGCTCCAAATCCAACAAGCTGCGGCAGTTCCTCACGGTGAGTAACGGGCGGGAGGGGTCAAGCGGAGCCCTGCGGCCGGCTGGTGGGGGAACTGTCCGAGAGCAAGGCAGGCGAACAATCCGTCGGCTGGAGGAGTTCTGGGGGCGCTGGAGTCACAGCTGGACTTGATTAATTCTGCCTTCAGAACCGAAAAAGAAAATCGTGTTTTTATATTTTTTATCACGGATGTTCTGCGAGGGGCTGTTGTTTGTCAAGACGACGTTGGACATCGTTTACGACGACAGCGGCTGTTTAGACGGACCTACAGCCAGGAGACATAACTTAAACCTGGGGTCAGGGTTTAGAACAAGCAACAAAGTTATCCACCATCACTTCATTCTTTTAGCCACAGGACAGAAAGAAAGCAGATTCATCTGTTGACGTTCCCCATCCTTTTCCTATAAATACAATAGATGTATATCTCTCCTATGGGGGGTGAGCCTGAGACATCTTGTCTAGGAGCTTGAAGTATCCCTAATCTCTCTCTCTCTCTCTCTCACACACACGCACACTCAACACACACACCACGACCAGCACAGCAGCGCAGTTGGTGGTCCCTGAAACAAGGACATCCATATAGGGAGTGTTTCTGTGGCAGAAAGAGCAGGTGATGGCGGCTGTCTGACTGTTTCTTATGTTTACGACTGCCTGCTTAAAGACCCTTGATACAGTTTCAGAACCTCAGGGTAATCTGTCAAATAAACTCCCAGCGACTCCCAAACTCCCTGTCTTGGGTGCAGGGGCGGTGCAAGGCAGCTAGGGGGCGCCTGGCTACTGTTTGATAAAGGGTTGCTGTTTCCGATTTTGGTTAGGTTTCAGGGTTTGGTCTTTGGTTCTAGTGTTTGATAAAGGTTTACGGTTTCCTATTTGGGTTAGGTTCCAGGGTTTGGTCTTTGGTTCTAGTGTTTCATAAAGGGTTGCGGTTTCCTATTTGGGTTAGGTTTCAGGGTTTGGTCTTTGGTTCTAGTGTTTGATAAATGGTTACGGTTGCCTACTTGGGTTAGGTTTCAGGGTTTGATCTTTTGTTCTAGTGTTTAAGGGTTACGGTTTCCTATCTGGGTTAGGTTTCAGGGTTTGGCCTTTGGTTCTAGTGTTTGATAAAGGGTTATGATTTCCTACTTGGGTTAGGTTTCAGGGTTTGATCTTTGGTTCTAGTGTTTGATAAAGGGTTATGGTTTCCTACTTGGATTAGGTTTCAGGGTTTGATCTTTGGTTCTAGTGTTTGATAAAGGGTTATGATTTCCTACTTGGGTTAGGTTTCAGGGTTTGATCTTTGGTTCTAGTGTTTGATAAAGGGTTATGGTTTCCTACTTGGGTTAGAGTTTTGTTCAAGGGTTGGGCTGGGTTTTTAGGGTTTGGTTTCATGGTTGGGGATATGTTTTAGGGTGAGCATTTGTTTTTAGTGTTTAGTTTGGGTTTTAGGATTAGGGTTTGGTGTTGGGTCTATGTTTAAGGGTAAGGGTTTAGTGTTAGGTTTACGTTTAAGGGCTAGGTTTTAGGGTGAGGGTTTGGTTAGGGTTAGGAACAGGGTGACCTCGTAAAGGGAACAGGGACTTGGGGTCCCCTTGGGGTCTGTGTTCATAAGAACGACCTGGGACGGGGTAACAGCACTTCAGACGGCGTTCAGGCCTGTGCCCCAGGATGTCTCATGAGGGTCATTATACTCAAGAAAGACCACAAGATTTAATTTAAGATAAAAAAAAAGCTTTTTTGGCAGAATAGCATGTTTTAATTTCCATTCTGTATGTGTTGTGCAACGAAAAATACATTTTAAAACCCATGATTAGAACCCATGCCCTCCCTTGAAGAGAAAGGCCTTAAACGTCTCTAAAACAGTTGGCAGATTCAAAGTGAGAGACGAGCTGGATCCACTCCCAAGCCGGCGTCTGTGAGAGGCTGAACAAAGAAACAGGGAACCACCCGGACTCGCTCTGAAACAACTGTACTTATGACAGCTGTAATTCACCAGATTTATAGGTCATGGGGCCGTGTCTCTTGGCATGAAGTGTTGGTTTAATTGGCCTTACTGTAAACATCCCCCCTGCTGCCAATACCCCATATGGGCCGACCGGTTCAGACAGGGAAGAAACTGATCCAGTGTTTTGATCTGTAATTGTCTAACCAAGGGGTGCGAAACAGGAGCAGACAAGGTTAGCTGTATGCTAAACACCAGTAAAGTTACCATTTAATCCCCCAAATGAAACACTAGGCCCTACTTTGGTACTCTTACACAATCAATTGAGGAAACGTTTTAAAGTAATTAATACATAATATCATGTTTTGTATTAATAACTTTGTTGCGTTGAAATGTGTTGAAAGGAACTTCTTGATCGTTATCATAAAACTATGCATTAAGATGAAAACGGGGGATTATGCAGTTTGGGCTGATCTGATGGTTTACTGTGGTTGAAAGTATCAAACAACTTATTTTTTAGACTCAAAGAATAATTGCCTAATTCATATTTTGGCCAAATTTTGATAGGCCTATCTAACCCAACTCTACGCTTCTAACGCTGCTGATTCACTGTGCCTGATTGGCTTTATCCTTAGCCAATCAGAGTGCATTTTACATTCCATAATCACTATCTGCTAACTCATCTATTTGACTTAGGCCCTAGGGCATTTTAAACGCTATATAAACAATGAAGTTTAAAATATGACTTAGACAATTATTGTATGAGGCTAACGAAATGTAATCATAAGTAAAAAAGAACTGTATACGTATTGAACTGCTTTTATGACAATATATTGTATTTAAATGAATGAAGCGAGATAAAATGTATAATATTTGTGTTAGTGTGTGGGTGTGGGTGACCACAAGGGGTCAGTGTTGTACCTTTTAATGGCGCTGCTTTGCGTCCTAATTTCATGCAGCATTCGTCGTTGAGAGAACATAATGTATTATTGTGAGTGACTGCTGGGATGCTCCAGATATGCATATATTAAAAGGATAGCTCTATTTATTATTTAAGGTTGCAATTGTAATCCATTAGAGTGGAAGATTGAGACGAAGAAGAGGAAAGAGATAATGGTTACGGGGACCAGGCAGAGTTAATTTTTGTTATCTAAGGGTTTATCATCCCCATTATGATGCACCTCAGAATTACAAATTGCAAGTAGAATTGCACCAACATGACAGTTTGTGTCCTCAGCAAATCACTTGCTGTCGCCTTGGCTATTGAGTTTATTTATGTGCTATATTTTGACATGTTCACTATGTAATAAATGTTGTTTGATGAATGCGTGTGGCAGTTAAATCCGCTCTGAAGGACAAAACAAATCATATCTGATCTACTCTAATTGTACACATTCAGAAATAATTAAGAAAGGTTATCATTTGTGAAAATCTAATCAAAGATAAATCGTTCTTTTCCTTTAACCAGAGCTAGTCCTAAAATTATCTAGATGTGGGAATATTCTCTCCTAGTTTTTTGCCTCGTTAAACTGCTTTCACATTAAGCCTTTAAGGACACCTCCTATACCTTAAATAGCGTACTCCAATTAGGGTAAAGAAAGGTGTCACTGTGTTAACAGCTAATGGGAAAGGTCATCCACGACTATAGAAACAACAGTTAAAGTCAGTGAGAAATCGGATTGCCTCATACCTTTATTTGAGTTAACACAAAGCATATTTAGGTTTACTTACATTCTGTTCAAGTACACCGCAAGTAAACAGATAATCAGGCCGATCACTGCTTCCTCAGAAAACAGAGGATCAGCTATAGCACCAGTAAAGATGTACAATAAAATATGATTTACACACATCTTTGTACAAAAACAAAAACACTGTTTAAAAGGACTAACTAAAACTTTAAAATCCCTGACTTTTAACAATAAGTTACTAATTGGGTGTCAGAGTGTTTAGAGTTTACACAAGCACCAAAAGGGGATTTGGCATCTTTTGGGGTCTTGTAACATTCCCGAAATCCGTGCTTCACATCACGACTTAAAAAGCATTTGCCACCATCTTGTCACACTCAAAAGCTAAAGCAGTGCGGTTAGGTCATTTTTTGATACATTTTTCCACCTCTCACATTTTCTTAATTCGGTTTTTTGTAACGTTACTTATTGTTCTTTATTTTTACTGTTCATTTAATTCCTCTTGTTTTGTTGAAAAGCACTTTGAAGAGCCGTTTGGCACGAAAGGCACCATAAATAAATGGTGAGTCTGATCGGTATTTGGATTAATTAGAAAGGTTTCATGCAATGATCGTCACCTGTGATGAAACTCTTAGAGACTTAGAACCTCTAATGACGGCACATAACAGAGGATAAGCCATCCCTTGGTAAGAAAATCGAGTAAGAAGAAGAATTCTATAAGGTAAAGATCGACCGCAAGACTCCGGTGGGCACATTAAAACACTTGTGCAGAAGTGGGGGAGACGGATAAAGAAGGTAACGGCACTTAATAATCGACCATAAGACATCTCCAACGAGCTCTAAAAAAATATTAAAAAACGCACTTTCAACTAATGAGTAAGATGAAAAAAAATAAAAGGATTAGTGCTAAGGCTGAGTCCCACCCGTCCTCTCCCCGCGGAGCGGCGGAGCCGGTGAGCCGCCCGTCCCCGGGTCCCGGGGTCGCCGGCCCGCGCCGCGACGGGACGGGGCTTTGAACCGCGGCGCTCCCCACTCCGGAGGATTCCCTTTAATTAACGCTCTTCAAAGCCGACGCACTCTGGAAGACACCGCCGCACCTGACGACAGACCCGGCCGCCGCGGGGAAACATCATTAAAACGAGAGGAGGAGTTTAAGAGACTCGCTGAGCGGGAAGGGGCTCGATTAAGCTGCGGCTGGCTCCTGAGATCTTGACCATGGGAGCGGTTAGCTGGGCTAGCCTTTAGCTGTGCCAGCGGTTAGCTGGGCTAGCCTTTAGCCCGGCTAGTGGTTAGCTGGGCTAGCCTTTAGCCCTGCTAGTGGTTAGCTGGGCTAGCCTTTAGCTCTGCTAGCGGTTAGCTGGGCTAGCAGTCAGCTGGGATAGCCTTTAGCCCTGCTAGCAATAAGCTGGGCTAGCCTTTAGCTCTGCTAGCATGCAGTTAGCCTTTGCAAACCAAAACAGCGTAATAGCTGCCTCAATTCCGGGAGCAGTCACTTCGAAGGGGGTTAGAGTTTGCGAATTGAAAATGGGGATTAGAGGGCGTGGTCGGTTTGGTCTCTGCTTGGTCAGGGCTTGTGGTGGTGGTGGTGATGGTGGGGTTGTTGGTGATGGTGGTGGTATTAGCGGAGAAGGGGGTAGCTGGGATGGTTGTGGTCGTAGTTCAAAAGAGCTGCATCTTCACGTCGCTTTCCCGACTGTCGAAGTTGGAACCACACACACACACACACACACACACACACACACACACACACACACACACACACACACACACACACACACACACACACACACACGCACACACACAACGGAGAGAGGAGACGGGTGGTTGCTAGGCGTCAGACTCTCCATGGAAACGACGTAGGGCTGGGGGCGGGGCCTCTCTCCGGTTTCCCGCTCTTTTAGCGGTGGGTCACCTGGTTGTTCAGCAGGCCGGGGAACGCCTGCTCCGACTCAGAGCTCAGGGAGCCTCCTGGGAGAAGAGGGGAGGAGTTAGAGCATCACATGACCGCATCACATGACCGCATCACATGACCTACTGAGGACCAAAGACTGGCCGTCGCTCCTCAACTTTAAGGGGCTGGGAAACATGGATGGAGGGGTAATGTGCAGCGAGGCGGTCGTTACATCTACGTTTACATTTCCATTTAGCAGTCGCTTTAATCCAAAGCGACGTACAATAAGTACATTTGTCAGATAAAAGAGAAGCAACAATAAATCGCTGTCGGTAAACTAAGGATGTTCATAGAACCAGGTGCCAAGCACTTACTATCGTTAGGTTGACCCACTCCCCGTACACAACAGAGATAGCTAGTATAAGACGCTACACAATGCTAAGTACAACATACAATAAGTGTGTAAGAGCGGGGTAAGGGGGGCGGCTATGCAGAGTCCAGATGAACTTTGAACTGGTGAGTCTTGAGTCTTTTGCGGAGGCTGCTGAGTGAGGTGACTGAGGTTATGAATGCTCGCTGTGCATTATCACGCTATCACATGGTTAGGAACTAAAGGAATCAATCCTTTGACCCTCAATATAACAGAGTTGTTTTGAAGTGATTTAAAATAGATATACTGCTTTCGCGGAAAACTTTTGTTGATACTTCTATCATCATTGCCAAGATTCAAGCCACTCGCCTTATGTCAATAATTCCAAACGATCGCTTTAAGCCTCTTACAAGAATAAATATATGTCTAGCGTTCGAATAAACCGTACTCACATTGACACACGAGATTATATAAAAAGTCGTATATAAAAAAAAAGATAAAAATATCATTTTAATTGGCAGGGAAGCAGTTCCGCTTGGCACAGTTTACTCTTTCAGAATGTCCCCCTCCGTTTGAATCCCTGTCACTGACGGCCATGCATGTTAAGTCTGGTGTCTGCTTATTAGCAGCAGTGAGACCGGAGTCCCATTCAGACGACGCAGCATCAGGTGCAAAGCACTGTTTACAGCGACCCCAAGCTGTTGGGTCGTTCAACGCGTCTGCTGGCGGACACGTCTTCCCGTTGCCCGGGGAACACGAAGAACATGTTCAGTCTGGCAATAAGACTTTATTTTTGTATGATAAAAGCCGAAACACTGCTGTTTTTTTAGGCACACTAATCTTTTACACTCGAACCTTTGATACGCGCGCTAAGAACAACAAACACGAGTCGCTTAATAATTAAAACGAAAACATTCGCGGGGAAGTGTTTTCAGGGACGCCTCAGGGCTAGAAACCTTTTAGCGTTGAACGGTACGATGTTAGACTACAGCAGTGGAGGAACCGCCAGTGAACAGATCAGAGAGCGGTGAGCCGGCAGGTGTAAACCGGTTCCTTACCGTTGTGGCAGCTGTACATCCACACCCGGTGTAAACTGGTTCCTTACCGTTGTGGCAGCTGTACATCCACACCCTGTTGCCGTCGTACCGACACCGGCACTTCATGATGTTGTTGGAGTAATCGGACTCAGGAACCTCGTAGTTGGGATTGATCACCACCTGTGTGAACGCAGACACGAGCAGCAGGCAGTTCAGATCCAGATCAGGAACCGATTAACACTGGATTACAGATTTTAATTTTAATGATCGTGAATTAGCCGATATCTGCAATGACTGCCACCATGATGAAATATATTCCTTCTGCTATCGTACTATATATACAGTAATAATATATGTTGTATAGTACAATATAAAATGTGTTGTATAGTATGCAGAATAAAGGTTGTATATGTATTAACGACTATCTGCAGGTTTTTGCAACATCTTCTTGAGAACAGTCTTCTCCTTCTCATGGGGAGTGAAGCACATTCAATGCATTCAAACACTGAAACCGCGTCACCAGAAACAACAATCTGGCTCATGAACAGTTGATTCTTTGTAGGCAATGGCTCTGATACTGTCAATAAACTAAATTAATGAGTGATACTGTTAGTAAACTTCCTTTTCATTAATACACAGGATCAGATGTTATAATCCCTGGTGCAAAAAATCAAAAATGAATTATAAAGTGAATAAATAATAGGATTCAAATTGTTGTTTGCTGGAGAGAGAGAGAGAGAGAGAGAGAGAGAGAGAGAGAGAGAGAGAGAGAGAGAGAGAGAGAGAGAGAGAGAGAGAGAGAGAGAGAGAGAGAGAGAGAGAGAGATGAGGAGAGGGAGGGAGGGAGATAAAGAGCGAGAGAGCTAGAAAGAGAGAGGAATAAAACCAAGAGATAAAAAGACAGAGAGAGAGAGAGAGAGAGAAAGAGAGAGAGAGAGAGAGAGAGAGAGAGAGAGAGAGAGAGAGAGAGAGAGAGAGAGAGAGAGAGAGAGAGAGAGAGAGCGGCAGAACCAAACGCACCTGGAAGATGTAGTCTCCGGGTTTGATGTCGCTGATATCGACCCACTGGCAGTCGATGTCGTGGCGGTACGTGTCCCAGCAGCCCACCGTGATGCCTTGCTCCCCGAAGTTGGCACATTCGTACCTCTTGTCGATCCCTGGGCCGCCGCAGTGCCACGGAGCCGGGAGAGACTTTAATCACTTTGAGCCCACAATACAATACACCTCCCCCCTCTCCCCCCTCTCCCCCCTCTCCCCCAGCAGCTAACGCAACCTTCTCAATATCTTTAACCTGATCTGAGGTCCCCCAGGGCCGATGACGCTAGGCTCATAGACCCGGGGACCGCAGGGCCGACTGATCTAATAGAGAACTAAATAAAAGGTATTTTATCACAGTTATCTCTGGTGAGGAGAGGAGAGGAGTGGAGAGAGGGGAGAGGAGAGGAGAGAGGAGAGGAGTGAGGAGAGGAGAGGAGAGGAGAGAGGAGAGGAGAGGAGTGAGGAGAGGAGAGGAGAGGAGAGGAGAGAGGAGAGGAGAGGAGTGAGGAGAGGAGAGAGGAGAGGAGAGGAGTGAGGTGAGGAGAGGAGAGGAGTGGAGAGAGTAGAGGAGAGGAGAGAGGAGAGGGGAGAGGAGAGGAGAGGAGAGGAGAGAGGAGAGGAGAGAGGAGAGGAGAGGAGAGAGGAGAGGGGAGAGGAGAGGAGAGGAGAGGAGAGAGGAGAGGAGTGAGGAGAGGAGTGAGGAGAGGAGAGGAGTGAGGAGAGGAGAGGAGAGAGGAGAGGAGAGGAGAGGAGTGAGGAGAGGAGAGGAGAGGAGAGAGGAGAGGAGAGGAGTGAGGAGAGGAGAGAGGAGAGAGGAGAGAGAAGGGAGGAGAGGAGAGAGGAGAGGAGAGGAGAGGAGAGGAGTGAGGAGAGGAGAGGAGAGGAGTGAGGAGAGGAGAGGAGAGGAGAGGAGTGGAGAGAGGGGAGAGGAGAGGAGAGAGGAGTGGAGAGAGGGGAGAGGAGAGGAGAGGAGAGGAGAGGAGAGGAGAGAGGAGAGGAGAGGAGTGAGGAGAGGAGAGGAGAGAGGAGAGAGAAGGGAGGAGGGGAGAGGAGAGGAGAGAGGAGAGGAGTGAGGAGAGGAGAGGGGAGAGGAGTGAGGAGAGGAGAGGAGTGAGGAGAGGAGAGAAGAGGAGAGAGGAGAGGAGTGAGGAGAGGAGAGGAGAGGGAGAGGAGAGGAGAGAGGAGAGAGAAGGGAGGAGGGGAGAGGAGAGAGGAGAGAGGAGAGGGGAGAGGAGAAGAGGAGAGAGAAGGAAGGAGGGGAGAGGAGAGGAGAGAGGGGAGGGGAGAGGAGAGAAGAGGGGATGAAGGAGAGGAGAGAGGAGAGGGAGGAGGGGAGAGAGGAGAGGGAGGAGGGGAGAGAGGAGGGGAGGAGGGGAGAGGAGAGGAGAGGGAAAGGAGAAAGCAGACTTACCTTCGTCGCACTCTGAGTCCTCCAGACAGAAGCTGGCCTTGTGTCCTTCTGCTACCTTGGTGCCGTTGAGACTGAACAGGTCATAGTGGGTAAACACCTCCATGCTGTGGTAATGTCTGCACACACACACGCACACACACGCACACGCACACACACACACACACAAAAACGACACACATTCATACATATAGATTACTTCAGGTTCAGAACACTTGCAGCATAATACACAGTACAACACATTCATCATCCATCCATCAATATACCATGCTATCCATTCACCCAACCATCAATCATCCATCCATCTGCAGCTGGCTCATTACAGACTCACTCAACACGGCATGACTGATGCATCCCATCGTCAGATGAGACACAAGGACTCATTATGATTCATAACTCAAAAGATACCACAAGCACCACCACCTCCACCAACATAACCACCACCTCCACCACAAGCCCCACCACCATCTCAACAAGAACCACCACCTCCTCCACCACCATCTCAACAAGCACCACCACCTCCTCCACCACCATCTCAACAAGCACCACCACCTCCTCCACCACCATCTCAACAAGAACCACCACCTCCACCACCACCATCTCAACAAGAACCTCCACCACCACCATCTCAACAAGCACCACCACCAACATAACCACCACCTCCACCAACAAGCACCACCTCCTCCACCCACAAGCACCACCTCCTCCACCCACAAGCACCACCACCTCCACCCACAAGCACCACCTCCTCCACCCACAAGCACCACCACCTCCACCAACAAGCACCACCTCCACCAACAAGCACCACCTCCTCCACCCACAAGCACCACTACCTCCACCAACAAGCGCCACCTCCTCCACCACAAGCACCACCACCCTCCACCCCCACCACCACCATCTCAACAAGCACCACCACCTCCATCACGCTCTCAACAAAGCAACACCATAAACACCACCTCCACCACCAGTACCACCACCTCCATCACCATCTCAACAAACACCCCCACCATAACCATGACTACCACCACCACCACCTCCACCTCAACCACCTCCAACACCACCTCCACCAACACCACCACCACCACTACCACCTCCACCCCAGCAGCACCCACCCACCTGTGGCACTCGTGCCAGACCCAGGAGTGGCGCCCGGCCTTGGGCCTGAAGTCGGACTGGCCGTTGTTGTGTATCTGGGAGGAGAAGCGCAGCAGGCGGCGGATGGCGGTGGCGGGGGACTCCCTGGAGCTCGACGCCAGGCAGTCCTCCTCGTAGGCGCACTGCAGCATGAACATGGGCCGGTCCTCCATGTAGGTGGTCTGCTCCACCACCTGGGGGTTCAGCACAAGGTCTGGGGCCGCTGGGGGGGGGGGGAGGGGGAGAGGAGGTAAGGGTGGAGGAGGAGGGGGTGGGGGTGGGGGATGAGGGGTGGGGGAGGGGAGAAGAGGTGTAGGGGGACAGTGGAGGAAGTGAGGAGGGAGGAAAGGTTTGGGCGGGTGGGTGGAGGAGGTCGAGAGGAGGGACGGAGAGAGGGGGAGGAGAGAGGGTAATAAAATGAGAGGTGGAGAGACCGAGAGAGAGAGACGAAGGGGGAGAGAGGGACGGAGACAGGGAGGGAGGGAGAGACAGAGAGGGTGATGGGGAGGGAGACAGAGGGAGGTGAGGTTATGGGGGTGTTGATGGTTTGAGGGGAGGCACTGGTGCAAAATTGGATTTTTAACATTTTCCTTTTTTTTTTAAGTCAATCCATAAGAAAATAAAAAGGTGATACGAGGATGGGAGGAATATAGCTGTCGCCTGTAATTTAATATCACCATAAAAAAAAATAGCAGCAACAAAATAAAAAGTGAGTAAAACTATGTTTCTAGGGAGCCGGGAGCTCTGGCCAGCTTCCTCTTACAGGGCCCCCAGGGAACACACTCTGTACTGGTCCCTAGCTAGGGGCCCCTTGCCTGGGGCCCCTGACCATCTGAGGGCCCTCAGAAGCCCTTCCGGACCTTCAGTGAACTAGGATGGACTACGTCAGGGCACATGGACTAAATGGCTCCGAGTGGTGATTCTGTTTTTTCAGACATCTCTCAATGCAATACTTTAGACTTTAGACCCTTTGCTGTAAACACGCGCGCACACACACACACACACACACACACACACACACACACACACACACACACACACACACTCAAAGCACACTCAAAGCCCCTGAAACTCTCTTCCTCTCTCTCTTGGTTTGTCTCTCGCTCTTTGAGAATAACACTGAATATATTGCAGTATCGGCACATTCACATATATCGTTCTCTCGCCCTGCAGTCTTTAATTTACCTTTATATATGTACCTCTCTGTATGAGTTACAGAGGATCTTATTATGTCATTTGTAACAGCAAGGGGAGTGTAGCAATGGGATTTCTGAGGTAAAACGTTCAAGCTATCAGCAATTTCTCTCGCCCCATTTGCTTGGACAAAAATGTGTTTTGATTCGGTCTCATTAGTCTCATTCTGATTAAATTGTCTCGTTATTCTCATGAGTTTGTATCCATGGCGATGGCACTCAGACATGACTACCATTAGACTCAATCAGAACAAGGTTTAATCAAAGCAAAGTTGCTGTGAGCAGCTTTCACAACAATTTGTCACTCCATACTTACCTTTACATCGTCAAGGAAACAACCGGTTGATATTCGACCGTTCGACTGCTGAATCATTTTGAATACATTCTACAATATATTATATGCGTATATATTTTGGATATGCTGTATTTATGCAGAACTTTTAAAAGGCAGAGATTACGTTATTGAATGAAAGTTGACCACATTGGTCAAAGTTATTGACCAATCAAGTATTTCACAAACCTGACATGAGCCTAACATCACCAGAACGAGACTTTGAGATAGATAGATAGAGGGAGGGAGGGAGGGAGGGAGGGAAAGAGAGAGAGAGAGAGAGAGAGAGAGAGAGAGAGAGAGAGAGAGAGAGAGAGAGAGAGAGAGAGAGAGAGAGAGAGACAGACAGACAGACAGACAGACAGACAGACAGACAGACAGACAGACAGACAGACAGACAGACAGACAGACAGACAGACAGACAGACAGACAGACAGACAGACAGACAGACAGACAGACAGACAGACAGACAGACAGACAGACAGACAGACAGACAGACAGACAGACAGACAGACAGACAGACAGACAGACAGACAGACAGACAGACAGACAGACAGACACTTTATTGATCCTTTGGAAATGCTCCTTCAGGGAAAGGCACATTAGTCTGGTCTCAGTTCACTTTAGATTCTGATCTGCGATTTATTAACGGGCGTCTGATTGGCCGAGAGGTACCCAGGGCTCACTGTCTAACATTCATCCTGAGTCACTGCGGGGGGTCTGATAGGCTGAGAGGTGAACGGAGCCCACTGTCTAGGGTTCATTATAAGTCGTCCGATTGGCTGAGAGGGGAATGGAGCTCACTGTCTAACATTCATCCTGAGTCACTCTGCGTGTGTTCTGATTGGCCGAGAGGAGGACTCACTCTCGGAGCAGGACACCCCGGCGGCGTTTCGGCCCCCCCCCCTTGGGGCAGGCGAGGTGCGCCCCGTGGTGGAGGCAGTGGGACAGGGTCATCTCCGTCCCGGAGCAACGCACGCCGCTCATAGCCACGCGGTCCGCGCTCACGTCCCCCGGCCAGTACCACGTCTCCTATGGGGAGGGGGGAGGAGGGGGAGGGAGAGAGGGGGAGAGGAGGGAGAGGGGGGAGGGGGAGAGGAGGGAGGGTTAACCTGAGACGGACAGGGTGGCTGCACGCCTCAAACCAAGAACCCCTGAGGCTCCGCCCACTATGAGGCTCCGCCCACTATGAGGCTCCGCCCACGAAACATGTTGTTGACTGATCTCTGAGAGAGAGAGAGAGAGAGAGAGAGAGACACACAGACACAGACACAGACAGACAGACAGACAGACAGACAGACAGGTGGAGAGACACTAAAAGTCAAGGAGACGACCTGAACTTAATCCGTTCATGTCACCTCGGTGACTGTTACCTTGGTAACCAGCCACCTAGCGTCGTTCATAACTCCTTAAGGTCTTGACCTATTGGGTGGCGTGTAGCTCGGGAGGGTGAGTGGGTTGACTTGCTAGTTCGATCCCCGGCTCCTCCTAGCTGAGTGTCGAGGTGTCCCTGACCGAGACACCTCACCCTAAATGCTCCAGACGAACTGGCTGTCGCCTTGTGTGGCAAACACCGCCGTCGGTACGTGTATGAATGATAATAATAATAAACGCAATAATTGTAAAACGCTATTTTACTCGGTACAAAAGCGCTATGCAGATGCAGTCCATTTACCTTGGTTACCTTGGTAGCCTGTAACCATGTTTACCCGTTAACTTGGTAGCCTGTAACCCTGGTTACCTGTAAACCTCTGTTCAGTCGTGCTAACATCGGTCCCCTTGTTAGAAGAAGCCATTCTGGGGACGCACGTGAGTAATGGTTTTTAAATGAGTGTTAAATATAAGTGATTACCCGCACTGACCACTAGAGGGCGCACCATCTCCATCAAGAGGAGGAAAGTTATGAACGACGCCTCAAAATACCAATTCAAGAACCATAGGAGCCTCAAGGCGGTCTATCGATCTATATCTTATATCTATCTTGGATCAGCATGTTTGTTGAACTCATTACCATAGAACACATTTTGTATACATATGAAAATGTGTTACATTTCAGGGGTTGAGGTGGTGACATCTTGAGATGATAAGGATGAGGTAAATATACTTATTATAGTACGGAATATGACTAATTCTGATTATGACTAATGATCATAGTCATTATAATTATAACACGATAATGCTACTATTATTAATAGCTCTAATGTGCTTCTTTTCCCTGCCTTGTGGTAGGCCTAAATTCTTGTACAGCCTATGATCGAAAACTGTATTTTTTTTATTTATGTTTTATTTCCCCTCATAAATCTCCAGAGCGTTAACACTAACCTGCATCCGAACTTCAGACATGCTCCCGATCATGATATCAACGAAAGTCGTAAAATAAAACCATCCTTCTGGAAGCTAGTGTTTCACGGCCTTGACAACCCGGTGTCACCATGACAACCGGAGTTAGCATGGTGCTAGCGCGCCGTCGTCCTAGCATATGCTCGGATTCAGACAACACTGAATTAAAGTCTGCCCACAGGCTAACAGTTTCTATAATAGAGAGCCTGTCGGTGGACAGATGTATTCCAACGAGTTTGGGGCGGAAACACAAACAAAAAAACACCTTTAAACTCATTGTGTAAAACACCTTTAAACGCATGGTGTTTACCTGCAGTGCGACAGACTGTTAAACAAATGCTGACCACAAGCTTACATTTTTTAACAGGTTTTTTTATGATTCAAATCGAGGGTGGAAAAGGAATGTGTAATATATTGACAGGTTAACTGCTGAATGTTTATCGATTGTAGAGACTTTGATTACAAGTATGTTAACTGCTGGGGAAAAAAACGGTTGGAAAATAACGGCTAAATCAAGGCAAAATAAAATGAGCAGAAAGAACGGAGGACGTGTTAATCATTAAACTGGTCCGGGGGGCAGTTTGTGAAACACGTAGAAGTTTCCTCTTCCCTCCATGGGGAGGAGAGGACGGGACACGGTTCATTCCTCTGCTATGTTATTGTGATCCTTACTGGGCGAAGTCTTCAGCTCATCAGACCATTGATGACACAAAACCTTTCTGGACACATCTGACTCACTCCAGACATGCACTCACACACAAGCACGTAGGCACGCATGCACGCACACACGCTCGCACACACACTCACACACACACACACACACACACACACACACACGCTGTGCTGAACATCTGGCCTTTAAAGGCCTCCCACATACGACATGTTGGACAGCTTTTAGAGGGAGGGATGAAGATTATAAATGTACGGCCACATGGAAGCCCAGAGGACATGTGGAAGCTCTTAGCCAGAACAACACACACACACACACACACACACACACACACACACACACACACACACACACACACACACACACACACACACACACACACACACACAGGCCCTCACACACACACACACACACACACACACACACACACACACACACACACACACACACACACAGAGACACACACACACACACACACACACACACACACACACACACACACACACACACACACACAAACATACAGGCCCTCACACACACACACACACACACACACTCACACACACACACACACACACACACACACACACACACACACACACACACACACACACACACACACACACAGGCCCTCACACACACACACACACACAGGCCCTCACACACACAAACACACAGACACACACAGGTCCTCACACACACACACAAGCCCTCACACACATACAAGCATGCACACACACACACACAGATAAACTCACACACACACACACACACACTTACAAGCATACACACTCACACACACGCTTACACATGGACACACTCACACACATACACAGGCCATCACACACAGATACAAGCATACAATCACACACACACACACACACACACACACACACACACACACACACACACACACACACTCGCACACGCTCACACGAATGCACACACCCACACATACACAGGCCCTCACACACACATACAAGCATACACATGCACAGACACACACACAAACACATGCTTACAAACAAACACACGCTCACACACACGCACACACCCACACTCACTCACACATAAAAACACACACACACACACACACTCACTTATCCAAGCATGCCTCGCATAAACAAACCAATGCAAGCACATACAAGCATAAACACGCACACACACACTCACACATACACACAAACAACCACACACACACACACACAGAAGAGTAATTTCATATACAAAGGGTCAACTTATTTTTAAAATGAATATAATGACATTAGATGAGATAGAAAGCGCTGCGAGGCGGAAAGTAATTAAGTCAGTAATTATCATTCAATCATTTGATTTGTTATCAGCTTCTCCAATGCATGCTTTTTAAGGTCCCTAGACTCAACAACGCGACGAAGAAAGAACCAAAACACCTGGGCCGAACCTAGGACTGCTCGAATGTGGGAAAAATCATAATCACGATTATTTTGGTCAATATTGAAATCGCAATCATTCAAACGATTATTTTTGAAAAGTTTGAAAAATTGTTGTATTTATTCAGCATATCTCTCCCAAAAAACATTGTAACTGAGAGCTTTGAAAATTCGCCTTCAAAAATACACAAAATGTTCAAAATAAAAAGTTTCAATCTAAAATGATTTACAGATATCTATCCAGCTGTTCTGCCCTTTCTATAAAAAATGTATAAAATAATAATAATAATAATAATAATAATAATAATAATAATAATAATAATAATAATAATTGAAAAACTCGATTATGTTAAATTTGTGATTGTTTGATGCTAAAATCCCAGCAGTTAGCTCTGTAGAGGTTAGCTCCATTTAGCACTTTAGCAGATATCTCCATTTTGCTCTGTAGTGGCTATATCCATTTAGCTCTGTAGGGGTTAGCTCCATTTAGCTCTGTAGCGGTTAGCTCCATTTAGCTCTGTAGCCGTTAGCTCCATTTAGCTCTGTAGCCGTTAGCTCCATTTAGCTTTATAGTGGTTAGCTCCGTTGCTCTGTAGCCATTAGCTCTCCGTAGCTCCGTCGCGGGTGGGGGTCTCACCTGGAAGGCGCTGCTGGCGAAGCCGAGCCCCAGCTGCCGGCAGGTCACCATGGCCTCCATGGTGCCCCAGCCCTCGCTGCACACCGTGCCCCACACCAGGGAGCCGTTCCTCTCCACCAGCACCTCCACCCTGCCCTCGAAGGGGTTACGGCCCCCGCGCAGACGCAACTGGGGGCCCGCAAGGAGGCAAGGAATTCAAGGGTTAAACGCTATCATTTAAAAGTTTTTTTCAATAGACGTGAAGCTATACATTGCAATACTGGACTGGATAATAGTAACTAAAGGGGACATATTATACCACCAGGTGTGAGTGTTGCTCACCTATCCATCACAGATCTAGGTGGACACGCCCACTAGTGATGTCATATGGGGCAGATTTTCAAACGGCTTGTAAGGCTAATCACACTCACACCTGGTGGTATAATGTGTCCCCTTTAAGGAGCAGGTATTGGTTAAACATTATGCTATAGTTAGACTCTAGACATGGGGTCGAACTCAGTATCTTTTGGCTAGCCAGGAGAGCCGTTACACTATCCTGCCTCTACATGCAACGATACATAACAACAAATTATTTCACTAAAGAGTCTGAGAGCGGTCCCTGTGATTGGCTGATCCGTTGATCCCATGGTGCCTGTTAGAGGTTCAGGGGAACACCTGTACCTGTGATTGGCTGATCCGTGGGTAGGCTCACCTGCTCCTGGAAGCCCATGGCGGGTACGTTGCAGCGCACGGCCGCGTCCTCCTCGTGGCTGCAGCCAAGGGACTCCTTGTCGAAGAGGCACTCGGTGATGGACTTCTCGAAGCCCGAGCACTGCACCTCGTTCATGTGCACCGGGCCCATGCCTGCAGACCGGAGTCATGGAGCACAGAGCACGCAGAGAGAGTCAGACAGGAGACATGGAGCACAGAGCACGCAGAGAGAGACAGACAGGAGACATGGAGCACAGAGCACGCAGAGAGAGTCAGACAGGAGACATGGAGCACTGAGCACGCTGAGAGAGTCAGACAGGCGACATGGAGCACAGAGCACACAGAGAGTCAGACAGGAGACATGGAGCACAGAGCACGCAGAGACAGTCAGCATGCAGACAGGAGACATGGAGCACAGAGCACGCAGAGAGAGTCAGCATGCAGACAGGAGACATGGAGCACAGAGCACGCAGAGAGAGTCAGACAGGAGACATGGAGCACAGAGCACGCAGACAAGTCAGATAGGAGAAATGGAGCACAGAGCACACAGAGAGAGTCAGCGTGCAGACAGGAGACATGGAGCACAGAGCACACAGAGAGAGTCAGACAGGAGACATGGAGCACAGAGCACGCAGAGAGAGTCAGACAGGAGACATGGAGCACAGAGCACGCAGAGAGAGTCAGACAGGAGACATGGAGCACAGAGCACGCAGAGAGAGTCAGACAGGAGACATGGAGCACAGAGCACGCAGAGAGAGTCAGACAGGAGACATGGAGCACAGAGTACGCAGAGAGAGTCAGCATGCAGACAGGAGAAATGGAGCACAGAGCGCACAGAGAGAGTCAGCGTGTCAGGAGCACAGAGTTCCTCAACCCCATCCGTCAATCAATCCAACTTTATTTTGTAGCGGACGATTGTTTTCCAAATGCACTGCCAATCTAAAAGTGTGCTACCCTGTGTTGCTCGGCAACCATTTCACCTGTCTTGAGAAACAATATCGCTAGGCCGGAGAACGATGAGTTGTTTTCAATTAAATGATTGAATTCGATCTCGCTGTGTGTCTATCTTGTGAAGTAATACTAGCTAGTCTGTAGTAAGCGTTGTGTAACCGTTTTATAAAAGCAATAAGCCACTTGAGGCTGTGATTTACGGTGACTCAGGAACGCCTCTCCTAGCTATTCTGAGAAGTCCCCTTGGCCGTTTCCTAAAAGCCCCATTGTTCTCAAAGCCCCTCGCTAATCTAATATCACTGTGAACCAAGGCCTCTCTTGTGAGAGTGTCGCTTAAATGAGGAATTTAAATCACAGTAAAAGTCCAGGAAGAAATAAACACACCCTGATAGAAGCCGGGCTAAAAAGTGTTTTGGTTCTAATCGTACACTCTCTATCTCCCTCAGGCACTCGGGGGGGGGGGGTGGCTGAGGTAGTTCCAGGAGTTCCAGCAGGCGAGGCAAATAAAGTGCCTTCTAAATTCCAATTCCTGTTCCCACAACAGTTAAAGGTACAATGATATGCCACCAGTTATGAGCGTAATTAGCCAAGCCATTGACAATTGGTCTCTTATGACATCACTAGTGGGCGTGCTATAGTCCACAGAATACAAAGTGGACTGCATGAAACGTTGCTCATCTATCCGTCACACATCTAGGTGGACACGCCGACTTGTGATAGGCCGATTTTAAAAATTTGGTCATGTTAAATCGCACACACAGTGTTCAAATCCCAGTTAGTTTCTCTGAGTGACTACGGAGACTGAAAGTCACGTCAGAGAGCTGGTTTCTCCCAAAATGCTCCCGACTGCCAGCGATTTCTCAGACTCAGTGGTTGAAACCGACGGAATGTACCAACGCAGATTTCACTGGTGGAGGAGGGGAGTTGAGAAAACACCAATCAGTGTGCTAAGAGAAAGCATCGAAGCAAAGTAAACTGGTTGTCTGTTGACTAAAGGTGGATCAAATGGGATCGGACTAAAGGGGGATCAAATGGGATCTGACTAAAGGTGGTTTAAATGGGATCTGACTAAAGGTGGATTAAATGGGATCTGACTAAAGGTGGATCAAATGGGATCTGACTAAAGGTGGATTTAGATGGAATCCGACTAAAGGTGGATTAAATGGGATCGGACTAAAGGTGGATTAGATGGAATCCGACTAAAGGTGGATTAAATGGGATCGGACTAAAGTCGGACTGAACGGGATGTGACCAAGTTGGGCTGAATTGGGTTTGAAGGCAGCGGGTGGCAGGGCGAGCTCACCCTGTCCCAGCCGACCTCCAGAGAGGGACTCCTTGGCCGTGCCGAAGCCCAGCTCCCTGCACACCACGGAGGAGGCCAGCAGGCTCCAGTGGTCGTCACAGATGGTGCCCCACTCTCCGCCCTTCAGCACCTCCACCCGGCCCTCCCCCACGATCGCACCTCCACGCAGTCGCACCAGGGGCTGCTGCAGGGGGGAGACGGGGGAGAGAGGAGGGAGAGAGAGAGATAAGAGGGGTTAGAGAGAGGGAAGGAAATGGAGAGAGGTAGAGGGGGGGAGAGAGGCGGAGCGAGAGGGAGGGAGCGGGGAGAGAGAGGGAGGGAGGGGGGAGAGAGGTGGAGAGAGAGGGAGGGAGGGGGAGAGAGGCGGAGCGAGAGGGATGGAGGGGGAGAGAGGTGGAGTGAGGGAGAGGTGGAGAGAGAGAGAGGGAGGGAGGGAAGAGAGGAAGGGAGATAAATAAAGGGAGAGTGTTTGGGAGAGAGAAAGGGAGAGATAGAAGAGGAGCGAGAGCGAGAAAGACAGAAATGGGGGGGAGCGAGAAAAGAAAGAGTGAGAAGAAGAAAGCGAGAGAGAGACAGTGGTAGAGGGAGGGACAGAGCGTATGAAGAGAGAAGAGGGAGAGAGAGAGAGAGAATGAGACAGGGAGAAGGAGGAAGAGAGAGAGAGAGGAGGGACAGAAGCAGCTGGGGGATCATATATAAATCGGCGAGGGATCGTGCCCGGGCTAAAGGGAGAA
>NC_044058.1:28010843-28027470 GCF_902167405.1 Gadus morhua | reverse complement strand
CCCCCCCCCCCCCCCCCCCCCCCCCCCCCCCCCCCCCCCCCCCCCCCCCCCCCGACCCAGCTAAAATATCGTTAAGAACCAAGATGGCCGCCAGGTGACCAGGGCCCCGGTGGCGGCGGCGGCGGCGGCGGCGGCGGCGGCGTGGCGGACCTACCTCCTGTCTGAAGGCCTTCCTGAAGCCGCTCTGGGGCGTGGGGGCGAAGGCCCGCCCCGGGACGCAGCTGACCACCACGGGCAGCCCCCCGGTGCAGGTCCCGTTGTCCTTCCCCTCCGCCATGTCCCCCTGGCCCAGGTGGCAGCTGGACAGGTGCGCCTCGTTCCCCGTGCAGTTGACCGAGTAGTCCCAGTAGGACGGCTTCCTCCGGCGGGCAAACATCCTGGAGAGGGAGGGAGGAGGGGGGAGGGGGGAGGGGGGAGGGGGGGTGGAGGGGTGGAGGTTTGAGGGGTAGAGGGGGGAGGTTTGAGGGGTAGAGGGTGGAGGTTGGAGGATCAGAGGGGGGGAGGGTGGAGGGATAGAGGGAGGAGGGGGGAGAACGGGTCAGAGGGGTGGAGGGTGAAGGGGGGTCAGAGCAGTGGTGGGGTGGAGGAGGGGTGGAGGCGGGTGGAGGAGGGTGGAGGAGGGTGGAGGTTGGAGGAGGGAAGACGGTTTGGTGAGCCATGAGGATAAGGAGTCAATAATAATCACAACTCAATGAGGAGTTCGTCTTGGTGTGTGGACGCAAGAAAGAAAAAACTTCAACGATGCAGTTGTGAAAAAATAATGGATGAATAAATACAGATAATATGACCTGTGATCTGTGTCCACTGGATTAGAAAATATTTGCTACAACCTCAAATGGAGTCGTCGAAACGACGAGTCGATGAAGAGGAAGTCATTGAATCGTCTGTTTTGATCGCTCTGAGACGTACTCCCGGGCTGATGGCTGAGGATATTGTCTTTTTATTTATTATTACAACACTTCAAGAGAGCAGTTAAACGCTCCACTTGGGAATTACGATCAATACCATCTCGAGCACAAAGCCCACCGCTGAGCCGACCGCAGCTGAGGTGATTTTGTTATTTCTCCAAAGAAATCAATTCCAACTCCGGACGACTATCAGATAAGGCCGCCGCCTTACACGCGAGATTGATTCAGACACACATCAGGGTTAATTATGTCCTTTTGAGGCCCCAGTAGCGCTAATCACTTCATCTGCGAAGCGGTTAGCTTCGTTAGCTGTGAGGCTACAGTATGAGAGGGGTCTATGGAGAGGCAGGATACTCTAGAGGTTTAGGGGTTAGATTACAAGCCCAGAGGTTCTGTGTTCAAACCCCAATGATGAGATGCTTATTCTGCTTCTTTAATGCTTCTATCCTGAAAGCCTTCACTACGAGTCTCTTTGGATGAAGGTGATAAAAAGCAACCAAAGCCCAATTGGCCGTTGATCCATCACCATTATCATCGTCGGTATTAGGGGCCTTTCTCTACCAAATGCATCTGTAAAAGGACTGGAGTTCAGAAGATTGCCGGAACAGCCTGTGCTCACATGGCGTAGAACGTGGAGCACGTGACGCAGAGAGGTTGCCAGGAGACAGCGATTGTTTCCCGTCTGCAACCCCAGACGGGAGTGGTTCTGAGGTGAGAGTTCTGACTCGATCAGGGACACACTCTTTGTCCCGGCAGCTTGGAAACACATCCTCTCAGCTCAGCCACCCCAAAGCCGATGTTCCAGACTATCTGGAAGGGCCTTTTCCTTCAAATCCTTGAAATCTCTCTTCTATCTTCTGAGTATGTGTTGTCTGTTGGTTCACTTGTGTATAAATGACATTCCACTCAATGGGAGATTTATATTCCACCTTATATACCTCTCCTCTTTCCCTCTCTCCCTCCCTCCAACTGACTCTCCCTCCCTCCCTCCCTCCCTCCCTCCCTCCCTCCCTCCCTCCCTCTTTCTCCTTCTCTCTCTTCCTTCCTTCATCAATCAATCTCTCCCTTCCTCCATTGCTCCATCTTACTCACACACCCCTTCGACTCCACCTCACAGAGAACCAGGAGGAGTTCTGACGTGAACACAGAGTCTCAGAGTCTCAGAGGAAAGACAAACTAGAGGCCTAGGCCTTGAAACCCCAGCAAACCCAGGGAGATTACCGGGAAAAGGTCCGCCGCAAAACTAGGCGGCGAGCCTGGGCGGGTTTGAGCGGCGGTCTGTAAAAACAGGCGGTCGGTGTCGTGAGATGGACGGGGAAGTGCAGAGGGACACGTAGATGGAAAAGCAGAGAGAGACGCGGTGGTGCGCTGTGGTCAACAGAGCAAAGAACGCGTCCCAGTGCTGCACACACACCACTGGGTTCAGCCTCTCCTCACTGCTGGGAGCGCTCAACCCTCCAGCCATGACCTCACTTATGCATACATATATATACGTATGTATGTGTATAGAGAGAACCCTCCATTAGATAATCATACACGCTCTAATGGGAAACCCCCCACATGAAGAGAAGCAATAACAGGAACCCTGCCTTTAAGCTAAATCATTTGTTTACATTACGCATTTCTGGCAGAAATATCAAAGAAGTATCACTCTTCCGGGTGAAACGTTGGTTTTTCAAAGGACCTTCACAGATGGAAACCATGTGAAGGCTGAATGTGGGCCTTCAACACACCTGTTGGTCAGACCCAGCCCGGCCCATGTTTAACTAAGTAGATTTATGATGTTTCAGCGGTCTGCAGTGCAAAGGGAAAGTCTGAGTTCAGACGCAGCAGTCAAGGTGAACCGTGGAAGATAGCTAGTGGGGGCCACCTTGTGAGTTGGAAATTTTTCTGCCAGCATGACTCTGAAGGACCTTCTGCAAGACAGGAAGCCGTTCATCTAAACAGAGCTGAGGACGGCAGGTCTAGTAGGGCTGGCTTCTGTGAACACTCGACTGTTGTTCTGAAGGAACAGCGCTTAAGGTACAGGGCAGACATCACATAGACTGGTAATCAGATGGAATTAGAAAGAAAGTGTCGACATTAACGTGACCAAGGAGGCAGGAATGTCTCGTGGGCGTTTGACTCGCAGCCAAAGGCTTTTGGGTTCAAACTCCATTGCCTGCGGTCTACCTGTATCCAGAACAAATTCACTGTGAGTTGGCTTGGATTAAGGTCAATAGTAAAATGACCAAATAGTAATTCATATTCTCTCTACTAGACGATCAAGTATATAAACAGATTGGACCTATTTGTCCTGAGCTCCAGTTTCAGGATATCTCCATCTGTGATACTGGACCATGGCTGAAACACGGTGTTGAATCAAACCCATAGCCATTATCAGCATCTAAACCATAACCAGTACCAGCATCAAACTCCATAACCAGTATCAGCATCAAACTCCATAACCAGTAACAGCATCAAACACCATAACCAGTATCAGCATCAAACCCAAAACCAGTATTAGCATCAAACTCCATAACCAGTAACAGCATCAAACACCATAACCAGTACCAGCATCAAACCCAAAACCAGTATTAGCATCAAACTCCATAACCAGTAACAGCATCAAACACCAACACCAGTATCAGCATCAAACCCAAAACCAGTATTAGCATCAAACTCCATAACCAGTAACAGCATCAAACACCAAAACCAGTATCAGCATCAAACTCCATAACCAGTAACAGCATCAACACCATGGCCTGCTCCACTGAGCTTCATGTCTCCATGTTCAACCTCATCCCAACGTGGACGGGATGCTGCTCACTGAGCTCCATGTCTCAATTGAGGAGCTTCTCACTGAGCTCCACCGAGCTCCATGTCTCCATGTTGGACCGCAATAGGGGGACTCTACTCACTTGTAGACCCTGGCGTTGTACTTCCTCTCCCCAGGGAAGCCGAACATGCCGCAGATGACGCGGCTGTTCTGCGGGTTCCAGTCGGCGTTGCAGATCTGCTTCCACTTGCCGCCGTCCTTCACCTCCACGTAGCCCTCCGTCACGGGGATGCGCTTGCGGTACGACGACAGGATGGCCCGGATCCTCACGTCCTCCACCTGGATGTTGAGGTTCTGGGGGAACACCACACACACGTTACAGAACGGACCCCCACACGCACTCAGCCGCTGACGACACCTCAACATCTGATTCATACGCGGTCACCCTCCTGCACTAGACCTCTATCCAGCGGCCTGGCGGGCTTTCAAGTTACTTCTCTGCTTGTTCGCCTTAAAGCTCCTTCTTCGTTCTTGTGTTTGACATACCTTCCCTTTCTGTTTATAAGTGGATTTAGTCTACTTGTTGTATGTCGTGTAAATGTCTGTTCACTTCCATGTTTTGTCCCTGAGAAACCCTCCTGAAAACTAGATGCTGCATCTCAAGGGGTTTGTGTGACTCCTAGTTAGCAGCAATTGGATTTTACACAAATTAACCGAAACCTCCAAGCAACGTGCAGGTCCACAATGACAATCTGTAGCTTGTTCGCTCGTAGCTAATGGCTAATGCAGCTTATCGTCGGCTCAATAACTACTGTTACGGCTGCTCCGTTTCCATCTCATGCCTGTATGCGCTGTTCTCAGTGTTGGCCTATATAAAATTAATCTTGATAATACAAAGGCCTGTTAAGTATTTTTATTTGTTCCAGCAGCAGCTGGTTCCAGGTGTTGCTTCGAGGTTTCAGGACCTCCCTCCTTTATGGTGTGTGTCCTTGTTTATGTGGATGGTTTTAATTGTGGAACTCGAACCCATAACATGGTTTTTATCAAAACAATAAAGGAGAAGCGATGAGTTTGAGTCATATCTACGCGTGCTCTCAGATGGGAGAGCTGCAGGCGTACGCCGGGGTAAACAACCCCTCACATCTGGAGAGAATCTGAGTCCCGCGCCATGAAAGGACCACTGCAGCCCTGCGCTAAACAGCGCAGCACATGGTTAGCATCGCTGGCTGACACGTAGCGTAGCGTCCGTCATCAAAGTCATAACCCTTCTCTCTTTCGGCACTGCAGGGGTGGTGCGAGGTCCCAGCCGATATCAAGACCGCAGAGTCCCTAGCCAGCTTCCGCTAAAGACTCACTTGTTCAGAGTTCACCTAGATTCGGCCAAGCCTCCCCTTACCCCCCCACAGCCCTCACACACTTATTGTATGTTGTACGTCCTATCACTTAAGAATAGTACTTGTGTAGCATCTTATCCTATCTTTGTTGTATACGGGGAATGGGTTAACCTAACAGTTGTTAGTACTTGGCACTTGGTTCTATGAACATCCTTACTGTACCGACAGCGATATATTATTGTTTCTCCTTCTTCTGATGAATATACTTATTGTAAGTCACTGTGGATAAAAGCGTCTGCTAAATGCCCTGAATGTAAATGTAGCATAGCGACAGCAAGTTCACCACGTTTTGCCTCATTAGCTTATTAACACAGCGGACCTGTCTGAACTCAGACCACGGGGCTACGGCCAGCGGCTCTCCGCCCGGGAACACGTCCCCCACCCCGGGTTTTAGGGGGTGCTGAGGGGGGCCGCGCCTGGGGGGGGAATGTTCCGGGCACAAGGACTGCCTTGTGAGCACACGTGCGTCAGGTAGCGGTGACGCCCGCAACCTTTCCATGGTTTCAACTGGCGTTCCTCACACAGCGCTAAAAGAGGAGGTGTTGAAGGCTTTTTAACGTACCCTAGCTTTCTCCTTATGACCTTTACTTTACACCTTGTATGTTTTTTTCTTCTAGCTGACATTATTATAATATCACTATCTCTTAATTCGATTTGTTGTGTTTTCCAAGTGGGGTGTGTCGGTGTCTAGGTTCCACTCCCAGGCTCATGGATGCCCTTGGCTTTAGTCCTCTACTAGACTCGTATATTCTGTGATTGACTTAAGTTGTGGTTTTATGTGTTCTGTGTGTTTTACAGACGGATCCACCGGCTGATAAACAAAAGGGTACCCTGCCTGGACTCAGGAGGTGATGAAGGCAAGAGATTGCGTTTGAAAGCGACCAATCAGGTGGGCCATCCGGTCGGAGTCCGATCGATACGGGTCCTTTGTGAGGATTGAACCTGTCAGCCACGCAGCGAGCCCTCGTTCTGTTGCTACGTGACGGAGCAGTCTAACCGCCGGGAGCTCAGGCCGCTGTCCGGATGGGTGTGGCGGCGGAGCTGGTCAGTGTCCTGAGCGAGTGACCAACCAGTACGTTGTCATACGTGTCGAAACAAACCAAACCCTTCAGAACACACGAGGCGAACGCCACAGAACAGGAGGAAAAAAGAAAAAAAGGATTTACAGTATGTACTTTTTAATATCTCTCCATAGCGACAACCCACATTAACAACATTTCCCACAAGGCTCGGTGGCAGGAAGGTCTAATGTACACACTGAACCCAGCTGAGATCATTGTGGTGGATAATAATGACAGGACGTGCGGTTCTGGAGATCCCTCTTCAGTAGCAGATGATACGTTCCTCGACCAAGGCAGATAATGATATGGTAGCAGTACGTCAGCGGGCAATTAGTTGTCAGAAAGTTAAAAATTCCCTTAGCAAGCTCCTTCAAGATACCTCGAAAAACCACCACGGCCCTGGTGAGGACACAAGGCGTCTGGAGAGATCCGGCGTCTACCCAACGACCGCCAACTTCAGCTGGTGTTGTTGAATGTCTGACACATTCTCTCACCTCATGCACTGCCAAGCATATGCCAGATAAACCAATGTGTTCCCGATTAAGACTCTCACACATCCAGATATCAGTTCCAGGACTCTTTTTTTTTAATTTCAGCTAAAGATGTTTCTAGCGTAGACTCATATGGTTATGAATGGAATGGATAGTCAACAGTATGCATTGTTATTCCCATGCCTTAGGGGGCGCTGTACGGCACCTGTTATGTTTAACTTGTAACATAGCTCTGGTGCTAGTTAATCAGAGTTAAACTAGATATCAATGACTCGACCTGAATTCTTGTGACACTCCATAACTAACAAGTTATCCTTATATTATCTAACAAACATTATACATATATATATATACAGCCAAAGAGCTCCTGAATGAGTCACTGAGCTGCGTTTACAGGAGCCATAGGTAGAGCATTCCTTCAAGTCCATGATGGGGATGGATTAGAGATGCTTGGTTGGCTTACATGCACAACTTCTCCCTCCTTCCCATTTCAGGGACCTCCCTCCGTTCTACCGAAACCCACTTCCTGCTGAGGTTCAGATGTTCCTGCACATGTTCAGAGGACGTGTTTGTAGGAGCTCGGGGCCGGCTGCAGCGAGCCTCGCCGAGGGCCAGGGTTCTCTGACAACATGTGGCTGTTGTTTGTGGGGGGAGGGGGGGGCGTTCTGCTGTGTTTGTGTAAGAGCCAGGTGGCGGAGCAGAGGGAAAAGCCATTAAGGCCCAATCCCATTTCTACCCCTTAACCCTTCCCCTTACCCCTCCCCCTTGTTTTGAAGGGGTAAGGGGAAGTGGTAAGGGGTAGAAATTGGATTGGGCCTAAGTCTGCACTTGGCTCCTTAGCAAAGACGTGAGGGATGCATCGCGGAAACACACTGAGCTACAAAACATCTCACTGCCACCCTCTCAGGATTATGCACATATGATGCTACAAATGTTGATGAAAAAAACATGAAAAGTTGGCCGTTAGAATCGTGTATGAGAATTATTTCATAAGAGAAAGTCGCGTTTGCTAATGCTACTGCAAAGCTCTTGAACTTCAAGATTTGTCCCAGCTTTCCTGGAGACCCGCCAAACTGGGCCGGAATGTAGAGGTGGAAAACCCGTTCTCCTCATGGAGGTCTGCACGCGGCGTGACGCCACAGCAGCCACGGAGAATCCATTACGTGAGGCTGGAAACGACCCGCCGGTGAGAGAGAAACTGGGAAAACCAAACAAACTGGGAAGTGACATCATAGGAGAGGTATTGTGTGCTGAGCAGGGTGGACATATTTCAGAGGCCTGTCCAGAAAGGTTGCTGGTTCCACAGTGGAACGTCTCAGGGGGGGCCGGGTTGGTACACAGAAGCTACTATTAGGCCATGGATTGGAACCAGATGGTGAAGCTGCGTCACGTAGGGAGCTATCTCAGGTGGGTTCCATGTTGGAACCAACACAGGACGTGGCTGAGGTGTGGAATGGTCTAGACAGGAAGGTATGTCTCCATAACACCAATATTGGTTAATAATATGGCGGTTTATATTAATAATACACACAGAAACAATGCCTGGAAAAGTATGTTTGATCTGATGTTTCCTCTTCAGTTGAACATTGCTCTATCCAGTAATGCCGGGATCAGACTACACAAAATCTGATTTTGACAGGATTTTCATCACTGTCAAATTTCCAGCGCCGGGCCTGATGAAGAAAGTCAGGAAAGATAAATCATGCGAACACCTATCAGGGTCGCCCACTGCACCCTGACGAAAACCACAAATTCTGAATAATATTTCCCTGTTTAGTTTGACAACTCCACAAACGTGGTCCTTGAGTTGACCAATAGGATGACAGAGTGCCCTCTGGTGAACCGAGGAGGTGGCGCTTCTGTTACCATGATGGACTCTCCTTCCCGACGACCTATGAACTCCTGCAAGGTTGTAAAAAATAAGATGATCGGGGTCGGGCTCATACTGTGGCCAAGAAACAGCCAGAATGCACGTTATTCGGGGATCAGACTAGACAAAAATATGATGATAATATGAGCCATAAGTCTTATCAACACAATAACTGATTAACCCAACTTCTTAACACTCGAACGATTTAGCTAATTAACCAGGACAACCCTGGGGAAGGTCATGGCAGCAGAAACTCTGAGGTCACGTCCTTATCTTCTCCATCACCCTACCACCACCACCACCAACCCCACCAACCCCACCCAGGGCTCAGACAACCATCTCTGATGACGGTCATTAACCGACCTGTAGTCCATGGTGCTCAATGCTTTCTGCTCATTCCTAAGTAGAAACATTTGAACACCTGAATGTCAAAGCATTGGCTTTATCAGACTGTCGTTTCATAAAGGATCTGTTACAACCAAACTTCGCAAAAACTGTAAGGGACAACCGTCAATTCACAGTTCTGCAATTTTCAAATATTCCCGTCCAAACGGTGACTTCATAACTTGTCCTCAAATGGCACTCCTTTGACATCTTAATCAACATCTGGGCCAGAGGAACAGAAGAGTGCATCGTTTCAACACATGGTTCAAATAGCTGCGTTGGACACAGGACCAGGGAAACAGTTTAACGCAGCACGTTAGCTCATCGCACTTTTGTTTTTAACTGGTTTGTCGTAAAAGGTTTCACGCTGTTATGTATTTTAATGTGAGCCCCGTCTAAGACAACATGCCGTCTCTGTCGATGGACAATAAAGTTTTGTAATCTTCATGAGTCTAATCTCAAAGCAGTCCAATGAAGCAGCTCCTCACTAAGGTTTTAGAGAAAGAGGAGACAGAGACTTTTACTGTGAGGCCTAAATGTCAAAATGGTGTTTAAAACCGTCTTTCGTAGCATTTGCCTCTACTTGTGTTCGGTGAACATCTGTTGTAATCCGAGGACGTATTACTGGAGGGCGGATAGTCCCAGAAACCCACAAAACGAATTGCCGATTATATGTTTTTCTTCCGATTGTAGAATTCAGTGAGTGTCACGTGCCACTTTGTTTGACTATTTCGTTTTCAGTTGCTTCCCTCTGAGCAATTAAAAGGGTCTTTGTTTACCAATGAACAACAGATGTGGCCCAGCGCCACAGCATTCACACTGGCTCAGAGGAAGATTACCACCTAGATTAAAAGGGAATTAACTGATTCTGCTCTGGCGCAAGAGCTTTATCTGCCAGTGGAAACATGTGAAGAGTAAAGATATGCACGAACAAGCAAACAGAACGCCTGACAGAGCCTAGTTATTTACTTAGCAAAGAGATAATCCGTTTATAACGCACTGGACTACGTTAGCCGTGATCTGATAAATGTCACGTATTTGTACGTATAGCTACAACAGACATACCAAATTCCTCTGAGTTTTGTATGAGTGAATGTTGCATGGGTTGCAACTGAAACAGGTGGAGCCCACTGGTTTAAAGCCACTGACAGAGGCGTGTGTGTATGAATGAATGTATTCTTGAATCCATCCTCAGCTTGAATAAGAGTCGACTCAACATGCTCCCAGGAGGTACATTCATCCTGGATGACGTCGGGTTCTGACCGAGCGAAGGGGGTCTCCCGCCCCCCCCCCACCGCGTACGCCCTACAGCGTGTGTAAACAGCGCCGCGTCCCTCCCACCACGCAGGTCTGCGGTTCCCACTGTTACTTCGCACACAGACACATAGGATCACGCGAGCACGCTAATTAAACAGGAAGCATGGGAGCTGGCACGGAGAACGGGCGGGTATTCGGTCCAGTCGGTGGAGCGACAGACATCATGCTGACCCAGCAGTTTATACAACATCCTACTGCGGTCTGGTAGGAGGGGGAGAGAGAGAGAGAGGGCTGGGGGAGATAGTGGGAGAGAGAGAGATAGAGAGGGGGGGGGGAAGAGAGAGAGGGGGATAACAGAGGGAGAGAGAGGGCAAAAGAGAGAGAGAGAGAGGGGGAGGGAAGAGAGAGGGCGATAAAAGAGGGAGAGAGAGGGCAAAAGAGAGAAAGAGAGAGAGAGAGGGGGCGAAAGAGAGAGCCGAGTTGACCATACAGCTGTGCTAGAACAAATGAGTAATCTGAGAGAAAATGAACGCTGTAAAACTCTGCTTGGGGTGAGCTCACCACCACGCCTGGTAAAGTAGTTAGGAGGGGAGAAGGAGAGCAAGAGAGAGAGGGAGAGAGAGAGAGAGAGGGAGAGAGAGAGAGAGAGGGGAGAGAGGAGAGAGAGGGAGACATATATAACTCTTCCTCTGTCTCTCTGTCTCTCCTTCTGGTTATATATGTGTTATATAACTCTCTTTCTTTCTCTCAATGTCTCTCTCTCTCTCTCTTAGAGAAAGAGAGAGAGAGACATATATAACTAGAAGGAGAGAACGAAAGAGAGAAAGAGCTATCCATATAACAAGATAGAGGGAGAGAAAAATTCAAACATAAAGAAAGAGAGAAGGAAGGCTGACTCTGGAAGCGATGTTGAGGCTGAATTCACTTTGAAACAAAGTAAGGCAATATTTAGCTTGTAGCCTCGACCTAATAGCCAAAGTTCTTTCCACTGTACTCCACAACTCTTTCACTAACACACACTCTCGTGCACACAGGCTGTGAAGATCAGAACATTGTGTATAATCCAGACAAAATAACCTTGTTGTGTGGCATGAGGCTGAACCCAATCTCGATCTCACTGGTCGCAACGTCAACCCTCACACAACACACCCTGTTTCCTCCTGAAATGCCCTCAAACTAAAACTTTTCCCGTCTTTCCTTCGCCTTTTGAACTTATGTAAGCTCATGGAAATCCTTTAGCAGTGATGAAACCAAAGCAATCGCAGCACCAACGCCGGCCCGTAATAAGACTGCAGGTAGTGTTCTGCTTTTCCTCTTCCTCCAATCACTGACTGCCCGGTTGAATTAGAGGCTGATCTTTCATAGAAAACTGCCTCGATGCTCGCTGCTGCTGCTGCTGCTGCTGCTGCTGCTGCTGCTGCTGCTGCTGCCGCTGCTGCTGTTGGTTGTTGTTATGACTGAGTCGGTGCTGGCAGCACAAGGTCTGCATTGATTAATGCTGTGAGCTGTCAAACCCTGCCAGGAAACGAGCGAGGCCAAAGAATACAACTCATAAAAAGCAGTGGTATTTATTCATAATCAGAAATCAGACTGGGATGGAACGCGCTGAATGTAGGCCGATCCCAATGACATGCTTTCAGAAAACACTTCCTTTGCCTCCAATGAACGGCCAGACGCCTCGTCCCTCTTACAGGAGCACAGAAACATCCCACATCCCAGGACGGAAACCAATCTGTCCCTGTAAGACCGTCCGCTGAGAGGCACAATGCTAAATATAACTGCTCTAAACAAAGCCCTGGCTTCCACACAGTCACCAAGGGCATTTTCAGTCGGATATGTTTACAGTTCTGTCAGGAATCGCTCATTTCTTAGTTTAAACTAATTATTGCATGACATGGTTACACAACTCAGTTTGACGGTATGGTTCCACTCTTCAGGCCTGATTGGTACTGCTGTAGGATTTACAGCATGACTTACAGATGTCAGATACAGAATACCAACAGGGTGCACTGTACAATCAGATATCTCACCTCATTGTGTAGGTTACATAAAATACAGAGCAGAACCAAAGCAGCTGGAGGCTGGGTTGAATACTGCTCAGCCCACTTAACTTCGCAGAATGTTTGAGATGGAAGGTCTTAATTCGACCGCCTATTGGTGTACCAGCGTTTGATTGGACCGTGTTAGCCGTCAGCTAATGGGGAGCCACACAACTACAGGGTCCCGCCAGATCTAGCTGCGACCATTTGTGTTCATACTCCTTTTATATTTGTTCATTTAAAAAACGCCGTTATCCAAAGTGCTGCACAACCTAGTTTCTAAACAGCCACCAGTGGACAGACTGTGGTGTGTTGTGAGACTGTTGAGTATTTAGGGGTCTTCTGACTAGGCCCTTGAAGACAACAGGCTCCTGTGGCTCTCCTGGCCTTCCCACAATGAGGCCGCGAGGAATCTGGGGAAGGTCATGTGACACAGCCACGTCAGGGTTCACGCCACCCCGCTCCTGACCCCCTCTCTCACGGTCTCCGCCCCGAAACCTCAGTCCAGATGTCCTCCTCACCACCGCTCTACTGGGATGGCCGGCCTGCCCCAGTACATACCAGTGCTGGTACTGAACCAGTTGGCGTTCCTCAGGTGATCTGGGCCACAGCTAGATGGCAGAGACAGGTGAACTGTCGATTCCGGTGTTGGCCAGGAAGAATTTCTGGTCGTATTTGTTAAAACGTTCTTTACATCCTGATATCAATCAATAAATCTGTGACAAAATGCTCAGAAAAATAGTATTATATGGACTACATTGATGCAGAGCTTTTCCAACCAGTGGCCCCTCAAAGTGCTTTATTATGTTACCAACGGCGGAGTCAACCATGCAAGGCAACAGCCAGCTCGTCGGGAGCAGTTAGGGTGAGGTGTCTTGCTCAGGGACCCCTCGACGGGGATCGAACTAGCCGGTAACCAGCCAACACACTCTAGCTTAATTTCTGTTTTTAAGGCAGAGAAGGTAAAGTCCATATTCCAGTCGATCCCACAAGCTCATTTCTTTCCAACATCGGCTACATGGACGCCAAACTGCATGCAGCAGTTTTAAGTCTTCTGCCTATGAATATTTAATGCACAACAACACTGTTATCGTGCTATAAGTCTCCGGTTATTTTCCTGGGCCGCGCTTATGTTTCAGGGCCTGGACAGACATTTATACCCAGTATGAGTTCACCTCTCCCAGTGGAATCTGATTAAATAACCGACACGTACACGTAACCTCCAGGAAGTCATTTTCTTATGAGGTATAAACTGAAGTTAAATACTGAAATGGCTCCATGCTGGCCGATAGGAAAAAGTGCGCTGTTGTTTTATGATGAGGGATGTAAAAGACATACCTTCACTAGCAGGGGCCTCTTACCCCAGGAGGAGAACACACAGGGGAGATGGCAGAGGCTGCTGTGGCGCTCTCACGTGGGTTACCACTACCAGATGAGGGGGAGGAGAGGGGAGGGAGGGAGGGAGGGAGGGAGGGAGGGAGGGAGGGAGGGAGGGAGGGCGGGAGGGAGAGGAGCGGACACGAGGCCAGGCAGAACATTTGGGTTCTTATAAAAGCTCTTGATGTTGCCGGGCTTCTGCGCGGTTCATGGAAACACTGACGGGGTTATCTGGCCGAAGGAGCAAGCTGTCTGGACCCTGCAGTCAACACCCGATAGATCCAGTGATGGACAGATATCAGCTCCTTTTGACCTGAGTCAGTGTGTTCTCCTGGACGTTGGTGGGGTTACTTATAATGGGACGGACTGATTACACTAGTGTCAATGGTAAAGGGACTACATTTGTACAGCGCTTTTCTAACCGGTAGCCACTGAAAGCGCTTTACAATATTGCCTAACATTCACCCATTCATGCACACATTCACACACCAACGTCGGTGTCAACCGTGCAAGGCGACAGCCAGCTCGTCGGGTGCAGTTAGTGTGAGGTGTCTCGCTCAGGGACACATCGACAATTGAGCCGGGTTTCGAACTAGCAGCCTTCCGGTTACCAGCCAACCCGCTCAACCTCCTGATCCGCGTGCCGCTGTAGTCCTTGCATTGTCAAAAAACCTTGTTGAGATACGTTAGTTTCCACTGTCCCTAGAGTGTCGGTACGGGGGTCCGTGAGTTTGTCTCCGGTTCCCCAACTCAAGCTGAGCCTTGAGTTGGGGAACTTGAGTGTGAGCCTCCCTCACAGAATGGAGTTGTCTGCTTCTGATGCACGTCTTCACACACATTCTTCTGAGTTAAGCAACTTTCCACACAAGAAAGATGAGTACAGAGGAGCAGCAGAGAGAAACTGCAGGAGAGAGAGAGAGGAGAGAGAGAGAGAGAGACAGAGGAGAGAGACAGAGAGGAGAGAGAGAGGGGCGGAAGAGAGACAGAGGGGTGGAAGAGAGAGACACAGAGGAGAGGGAGAGAGGGGTGGAAGAGAGAGACAGAGAGGAGGGAGACGGGAGGAGAGAGAGAGAGGAGAGAGGGGGAGACATATAGGAGAGAGAGAGGGAAGAGAGAAACAGAGAGGAGAGGGAGACATAAAGGTTAGAGAGAGAGAGAGAGAGAGGGGGGGGAGAGAGAGACTGAGAGGAAAGAGAGAGGGAGAGGGGGGGAGAGAAAAACAAAGAAGACTGACAGAGGGACAGAGGAGAAAGAGAAATACAGAAAGGAAAGAGAGAGAGAGCCAGAGAGAGCAAGGGCCAGTGAGTGTAAGTTGCCAGACAGGGAGAGAGTGATGAAAGAGGGTTTGCGGTTCGCTCATAACATTGGAATGTGGAAGCATGAGAGGCTGCACAGAAGAGTAGAGAGATACCATTAGAGAGAGATTATCCTGGGCTGATAGCGCCGTGCCTCTGGCGGCCATTACCTCCGGGTTCACTCACAGGCTGCTCAGTAGATCCTGCCGCTCCTCTCACGCCCGGTGACAGTGATGAACGCATAATTACACACAATTACACACAATTACCAGTTTAACCTCACAGCCCCCCCCCCCCCCCCCCCCCCCCCCCCCCCCGACACACGACGACTGGCAGCTACGCCGCCGTTATTAAGACTGATGGCGGGCCGCGCTCGCTGGATCCTACCGCCCATCTGATTGGCTCCCGTCAGCCTCGGGGAGACGGCTGTGTGATACGTATCCCGTAGCTAATCAATCACCTCGCTCAACTCAAGAGGGGGATAATATTATACTTGCATGTTTATGGACTTTATGAAGGTTATCCGAGGTGGGTCAGACGGAGAAAAATTAGGTTTTCCTCAGGGAAAGATTTATCTAAGAAATCGGACGTATATTTCGGAACAAGTTTCACATGCGTTTGGAGAAGCCTGAGGTTTAATCGGTGATAGATCAGTGACTGAAGGGGTCTGGGCATGTGCTTGAGAGAAGACAGGACTAAAGATGTGAAAAGCAAACATTTTGTGTAGATGGACGGCATATTCAAAACTCGAATCAACGGAAAACCGCTAACGTGCTAAGGGTTAGCGTCTTTACGTTCAGCGAATCAAAATAATACCGTTGACGTGCTAAAGGTTAGCGTCTATACGTTCAGCGAATCAAAAAAAAGCCGCTGACGTGCTAAAGGTTAGCGTCTTTACGTTCAGCGAATCAAAATAAAGCCGCTGACGTGCTAAAGGTTAGCGTCTTTACGTTCAGCGAATCAAAATAAAGCCGCTGACGTGCTAAAGGTTAGCGTCCTTACGTTCAGCGAATCAAAATAAAACCGTTGACGTGCTCAACGTTTGCGTTTCCACGTTCAGGCTGTGCCGGCCCGCTCTCACGTACCTCCACATGGTTGGGCAGCGTGTTGATGAACTTGAAGCCCGGGATCCTCTTGTCGCTGCAGATCACGCCCACGTCCTCCGAGTGCTTGCAGTCCGACACTCCGATCCCATTGGACGCACACAGCGCCAGCGTGCTCTCCTTGCCGCTGCAGTGGACGTTGTCGAACCACACGCGGCCTGAACACAGAACCGCAGATCACATCTAAATATAGGGCGTTTAGCAGACGCTTTTATCCAAAGCGACCTACAATAAGTACATTTGTCAGAGGAAAGAGAAACAATATATCGCTGTCGGTACAGTAAGGATGTTCATAAAATGCACTGACAGTCACTAGGTTAACCCATTCCCCAGATACAAAAAAGAAAGCTAGGATAAGATGCTACACAATGCTAAGTACTCTTTTTAAGTGGAAGGAAAAATAACAGACGATAAGTGCATACATTAAGTGCCAGGATGTACAACATACAATAAGTGCGTAAGAAGGGACGAGGGGTAAGGGGAGTCTAGGTGAACCAGATGGTCACCACCGGGATGTTTCAGTTTAAACGGAACGTGACGACATGTCGTTATGAGGGGCGTGGCCGAGGGTGGTGAAATCCGTCCTCAGGACAGACTGATGGCGGGAAGCCCGGGAATCTCAGTCGGCTTTTGTCAAAATGTTTCAGCGGTGATGAAATAGCGAGAGGCTGCTGACCGCCACTGGGCTCG